>NW_016690534.1:0-189345 GCF_001604755.1 Lepidothrix coronata | reverse complement strand
ATTATTATTTTCCTAGTCAGACTTGCCAGGTGACAGTGTTATTACAGACAGTCTGTAAGTGCCACTGGCTTTTGAAGAAAAGTTATGTTGCTGCCAGTGGAAAAGGGGCCAGCAGCAGGACGGTAGCATTCAGGAAAAGTACAAGGAAGAAAAAAATTAAAAAAAAAAAAAAAAAAAAAAAATGGGCTCTGCACCCAGGCTGGGTGGCTGCTCTGCAGCATATGAGTTGTGTTTAGAAGAAATGAACTCTTGTTTGAGCATCCCAAATCAAACAGAAATCTCTATTAGTCTCTTTTAATATGTGAAATATAAATGCATAACGGAAAAAAAAAAAAAAAAAAAAAAAAAATGGCTCCTGAAAGACCAGAAAGGTCAGGAAGATTTTGGTTTGCATTCCTATGATGTTGACCTTGTGCGGGGGGCAAGTATGAGTCTGCTGGGATGCCTGGGACTAGGTCTAGGGGAAGGGTTCTAGTTTTGTGAATGAGACTCCTCACTCCATCTGATGTCAGTGTCATCTTGCTCTGTGGCAGGGGAGTGAGAAAGCAACAGATGGTGACAGTGAAAATCAACTATTAGACGTTCAGATAACTTCTTATGAAGGTACAGTACCTGGCTTTTTGCACACAAAGGGAGAAGACTTCACAAAGTGTCACCATAACTTAACACTTAATCTATTACGTTTGCTAAATTAAATGCAGAAAAAAATGCATGGATATGGAAGAACACATGGAATAATGCAACATATAATTTGGATGTGGCTAATGTGCAGCGAATCTCTAAAAAGGTCAAGAGGGAAAAAAACCCCACAACTGCAATAAAAAATGAAGACAAATACACCACCATTTGACTGGCTTGAGCAATATTAAGCAAGAGAATAAAAATTATAAATGCTTTTACACATTAGTACTGAAAAATCATCTGGGAGATAAATTTTCTGGAGAGAGTAAATGGCTGCTTCCTGGAACAACAAGCCTCACAAACAGCAAGAAATGAGGTTCTTTTGGATATAATCTGGAGTGATGCACAGGACGGGATAGTGTCTATAGTACTGAATTTAAAGAAGAGAAACTGTGTAAAAATGCGGTAATTGGTAAAAAATAAACAAATAAAAAACCAGAAACCTTATAAAAGCAGCTGTCCAAAACAGGAGCAGTCTGGATGCTGTTAAAATGTTAAGTGCTAGAAGCCAGGAAAAAAGTGTGACACAATTCAGAAAGAAAACAAAGCAATCCAGAAAATCCCTTCAAGTCTTAACTGGAAAGTTATGTAGGCTATCATATGGAAAAGTATTCAAAAAAAAAAAGGAAATTTTTTCCTCAGAAAAGTAGAACAGGAAAGTCCATACACGCAGCAAGTTGAAAGTAAATAAAAAAGGAGAAGAGCTGAAAAGAAAGTGAAGAGTATGACAAGGAGCTCCCCAAAGGCATCCATGGCAGGAAGCAGATTAGTGAGGGGATTAGTGAGCCACCAAAGTGTAGAGGAAGGGCACAGGCCAGGGTAACTCCCATGTACTGGAGGGATCTGGGAGCAACAGCCCCATGAATCTGCCTCCTCCAGTTCTGCCCACCAACCACCTGTGCCACCATGTTCAGCAAGGATGTGGGAAAGCCGATGCACAGTAAAATCTTCAAGTTTGTCTTGGGTAGACAACAGATCACTTATTGTAAGAAACTCCAGGAAAGCCTGACAAAACTGAATGAGTTGGTAAAGGGGGGCAGATGAGCTACGGTACCAATAAATGCAGGATGATGCATCTCAGGAACAGTAATCTAAACCATGCTTGCATGACACTGAAACCTGAGCTGTAAATGCCAACGATAACTAGCATTTGGTAGTTGAGCTTCAATACCAAAAAGAGACCTTGGAGTCATCACTGGTTGGTTTTCTAAATCACTGTCTCAAATGACCCTGAAAGATGCAACAGGGAATAATCTTGGGTATCATCAGGCCAAAACATCAGTAAGGCATTATCACTGAGAGCCAGACAGGATTTTTACCACCATATTAAGCTGGAATGTGCCATGGGTCAAGTCCTGTGTGTGCAGTTCCAGCTCTGTGACTCAGGAAGGACTTAGTGGAGTTGGACATGATATGGGAGAGGAACAATGAAAAGGATCCAGGGATGAAGAAATCGGCTTTCAAAAGGATACAAAGGTTTGGGACCGTTCATTTTGAACAGGAAGAATAAACATTACAGAATCAGGAGGGTTCTGTGTAAGCTGGATACAAAGATGTTATTGACCAAGCCCTTGAACCTGATGAAGCAAAAGACAGGTTGGTTTTAAAGGCAAGTGCTCTTTTACTGAATGCATAGTGAACTCTTGTAACTTATTCCCACAGTGGGGATGAAAGCAAGCAGTACAGGCAGGCTGAGAAAGGGTGAAGAAAATTCACAGTCAACAGATCTATAAACACATACCAGAAGGACTAGACAGGAAAGTACCCTCTAACATCTCTAATCCAACAATGGCAGAAACTGCTGCAGTGTGAAGGAAATGATCTGGCATGAAGTGGCCATGCTCATGTGCTAAATGCCAATTGCTGCTCCTGCAGAGGGCCAGACTGAATAGACCACCAACTCCATTCTGTTGGGAATCTCTTCTCTTACACTCTCGTATAATGTAGGGATTGGAGAGAGGAAAATGTGTAATTCCAGAGTGCACCAAGGAATATTCCCATCTGTCTTCATCTGTGTACCTTGCCTCAAATCTCATTTATATTGAAATTGCTGAAAGAAGTGGTTATATGCCTGTTGATTACAATTATGCCTGCTACAGCAGCAGATCATGCCAAAAAGAAATTAAACTACAAATACACTCAGCCACTAGCTCAAAATTGCTTAGATTTCTTCCATCAATTGACAAAAATATGGTGTTATTGGAATGGAAACAAATAAAAACCTTACTCTAGCAGAAATATGCTTAGTGGCCAAAAATACCTGGATAGTGAGCTCAGGCCCTTGGACTTGAGGTCAGCTTGTGAATTTTGCAACTTCTGAGCTACCTTCTTGAGAAACCAGAGCTTTTCCCTGCTATTTTTATAGCTATTCCTAGTTGCTGTTCCAGCCCTCATGCCTTTACTGGCATTTGCTAGGCTCTGTGGCTGTTTGCTTAGCTTTCTTCCATTTTCCCCTGGACCACATCTAGACTTCTTTTCTTTTGTGATCTTCTTTACTTCTGTGTACTGCACACAGTGGCAACATACTGATCTGCCAGACCAGGGCATCTCAGGCCACTACTTTAACATCTTCTAAGACAAAGTGTGAGAGTCATTCCAGGTTGCCAGTTTCTTTTCCTTCCTTCCTTCCTTCCTAGAGGTAGCCACGGATTTCACTCACTCCCTCAGTCTTCCCTAGTTTTGTCCCACTTGTACTCTACAGTACTATTTGCTTTCATGGAGTATGGTATTGCATGTATATATATATATATATATATATATATATATGCACACACGCACACACACACATATATGTATGTATGTCCTGATGTAGATGAGTACAGTCAAGGTACACAGACACTGGAGGGCTTGCCATCAGGAGTAGCTTTGCTCTTTACTAACAAAATGGCTGTTCTTTAAAGAGGTTTGTGTGGTATTTCTGGGTTTTTACTTCTAAGCTAGCCTAAGAATGTGAGGTAGGGAAGTCATTTGGCACAGAACAGCTGGTTTGCCCAGGCTGGTTTCAAAATGCTATCACATGGTTCAAGTGGGGTGATGACCCTGTGGTGTAAAATCATATTGCCCTTTCATGTCAGGGCAGCTGGCTCATGTCCTCCCTTCCCTGGTGCTTGTGCGAGCGTGTGTCAATAAGTTACTTGATCTGTGCCCTTGCACCAGTCTCTTGAGCTTAACTGCCTGAGAAAATTTGGAAACATGAAAGCAGTTGCTTTTTGTGGGCTGTCTAAAATCTCCTTCTATCAGGAAATATCAGTGTTTGCACAGCAAAAATCAGGGGAGAGAGAATGAAAGGAGAACATGAAAGGGCTACAAAATATGTTAACACAAAAGTCACAAGTAAAAAATTACTATGATATTAAAATCACTTCCTCCTACAAGCATTTCTATTTACTCCTTCACTTTCAAGCCCATAAAACACATGAGCACTGAAGGGAAAATGGACAAAGCCCACTGGATACTCATTTGCTACTAGCACTGACAGTTGCAAACACTACAATGCAACAGCAGACACACTGCCCCACAATTATTGCTGCTCTCATGGCACCCAAATACATGCAGCTTAGACATTGTCAGTAAATTTGTTTCACATTTTCCTCAAGAGCTCTTGAGGTTGGTTTCTGAAAGAGAATTAATCACCCACTCCCTCTTGGCAGCACCAGTCCATGGTCCTTGCATGATGCAGTGTTGAGATTGTCCCAATGCTCTTGCTAAGATCTCTTCCCTACCCCATTTTTGAGGTGAACTTCAGATATCCCTGCTGCCTTTACCTGGGGTAGAATAAACAGCACTTTCAGAATGATATACTTACTTTAATATGGTCATAAACAGATTTTATGGCAGCAGAATTATCTCCAGCCAAACCTTTGGCTAAACATAAAGAATCCATACTAGGCTTATGACTTCTTATATGATGTCTCAGACATAAAAAGGGAGACTTTTTTTTTGTCTCATATTGAGTGCCTTTCGAGAGCTCCTTACGCATGAGTTGTTATACATCTTAATGCTTAAGTATTTGTAAGCTTCAGTCCTTTCACTACACCTTTAAATTGCCTACTTTGGATCTCTAGTAACACATCTTCTGGCTGAGAAACAGTGTACTTTGGTCTTTTTCTTTCTATCTTTCCACATTATTTTTCCAGAATAAAGTATATTCAGGAAATTATATGCTACTTTGAAAGTGGGTTTACAGCTTGACTGATAGAAGAACCACAGAGCAGAGAAATTTCATTTTGAGTATCTTCTTAGAGTTGGTGCTGTTTTGGGGGTGGAAAAGTTAGTGAGGAGGAGAAATGGACATTTAAAAAAGAGCGAAAGAAAAGGCTTTGGCACTATGAAATAGTGTATCCAGATAGCTTAGATCTTGCTGCTTAGCTGGTACAGTTGACCTATGGATCACAGAAATATTGCTACGTCTTCTTAGAAAATGAACGCTCCTTAGAAAACTAAGATTCCATTTTACTGCTTTATACATAACTTCCAAGCCATTTTTAATTGACAGCTGTGGCTTTGCTATTTTTACTACTGTGCTTAAGAAGTTGTTCTTTCTTATTGCAAGGGCCTGCCACTCAGACTGTGCCAGGTGGGAGGACACTCTTTGACTGTTGATAGCTTTCCCTCATTTCCTGCCGTTCTGAATATTCCTCTACTTGTCTCTGTTGCCAGTCAGATGCGGATATGCAACCCAATTTGCAAAAGGTGGATTCTGATGTGTGTTTTCATATCAATATGGTCTCCTTCATTCTTCAGCTGGGATGAATGCAAACCCATCTAAACCTCCATATCCCTGTCCTAGTTAGAACAGCTGGGACCAGCTCATCACTGTGTGGGTGTAACCCAAAACTGTGTATTCTATATCCTTCCATGTCATTTCCCAGAAAAGGTTAACAATAAACCGTTTACAGCAGCTGCCCAGAGCATGCCTGACCCCTCTGGCTATAAACTAGATGTTAAGAGGCCTGTGAGATAGGAGGATGCTCCTGTCCTCACACCCATTGTGGAACTCCCTACCCTGAAGGAGGTACTGGGCATTCCTGCCTGAACCTGAGGATATATAATCTTGGGGTCTTGGGACTTCTGGTACCTCTCGTGGGATCCAGAGAAGGACCAGAACTTGGACTGGACTGAGACCACCACTCTCAACCAGACTGCAATCACCACTCTCGACTGGACTGCAACAGCACTCCCAACCGGACTGTGATCACCACCCTAGACCAGACTGAAACCAGCACTCTCACCAACAGATTTTCCCTCTCCTTTTACTTTTGGACTCAGGGAGACCATGTGGGGCTCAGCACGGGGAGGAGGCCCCAACAAACACCACTCTGTTCATGCCCAAGGGTGCTGGGTTATACATGTGGGTTTTGTGGGTTAAAACCAATTGTTTGTCTGTGTAATTGTATTTATTGTATTATTTTTTTAAAATTCTTATTCTGATTTATAATCTCTTTTGAGTTGGGTTCATTTCCCCTGCTGGTTTACCTTTAAACCAGCACAATGCCAGACTCTTCCAAATGCAAGCAGACATGAGTGGAGTCAAATTTGCAAAATGAAACTTGTCCTGATTATGGTCTAACAAAAAGAAACCTGTTTTGCTTTAGGTTTGAATTCTGATAAACTTTTTTTAATTTTTCCTCTCTCTGGATATCCTTTTTTGATGTTCTAGCTAAATGCAAGATGAAGAAGTGACTAAGACTCCCCTTTACTCATGGAGTAAAGACTTCATGACAACTGCATCAGTGAGATTTATTCTCCATGTAATTTCAGTCTAATCCTCAAATCTACAAACCAATTCAGCTGCTGATGTTGAACCTCTTTCAATACAGAACTTGAGTCTAAGCACTTCCTGTTCCCATGTTTAAAGTATATGGATCATGTGCAAAAGTAAATTCAACGCATTAATTGCTAACATGCTGTCTAAGTATTCTAAACCAAATTTATTTTAAAAGGGAAACTCTATTAGTAATTAATATTGATGTTGTTTGATCTCAGAAAATCCTCTGAGTCTAGGGCAATTCAAAGTGCACAGCATATAAAGTTAGGGTTGCATGCTGAAACTCTAAAAATAAAATAGAAGATGCAAAGACATGAAAAATTATCAAGAAGTCTGGAAGAATTCACGTCTATATATGTTCTATTTGAAAAAGAAGTTATAGGAAATACTGAGCTGTGGATTCCAGGGGTTCAGGGAAACTATTAGGTGGGAAGACCAGGAATACAACAAAAAAATATGTCTTCTACAAGAAATATTTTTTTTTGAAAGGCAGCAAGGAAAATAACTCAGTGGATAAACTTTGCCAAAAATTAGAGCATTTCTCTGGCTGATGGAGCACCAGAGCACTATAAAATGGAATAAAAGCTGATGAATCACTGTCATTTCTATTGGTAAAAAAGAAATACAAGATCCTTCAATGTCAACATTAGATATGAAATGTGTTCCTTGCCCTATTAAATTGCATTTTATTGAAACAGCCAAGGTATATTTTAACTCTTGACTACCCAGAGCATTCACTTTTTGCTGTATGACACGGAGCGTAACCTTCCTGGGAAGGAAAGGGTTCACAGGAGACCACAGACCCATTATTGGCAACCTTGTGAGAAGTCACATGTTTGATGGGAGTGACATTCATCTGGGAGAGGATTAAGGTGGCTGATGATGAGTCCTGGAGCAAGGTCCAAATTAAAGCTGGCTGGTCTGTGCCTTGGCATCCAGGAGAGCAGGGAACAGGGAACACCACAGGGAAAACCAGGGGCAAATCACAAAAAGGGTAAACATTATTTACCTTTTATTCTTGCTATGGGTTTGTTAAAGGAGCTCTTGTGGAAACCCTAAAAAATGTGTAAGGCTTAACTGGTACCAAGGAAAAATTGATTGTGAAAAGTGGGCTTAGGGTTGTACCGGAAAAAGAGTTATGAGTAAAATGTTGGTGGGTGAAAGATATACGTTGGAGCAGATAAGGAGTTCTACATTGAGATGCTTTATAGCACTAAAAAAGAGAGGAAAATAAAACTAATAGGCTGGAGGACTAGGTCCTCCACACATACATTCCTAGAGACCAGGTCAGGTCCCAGGAGGCATTCCAGCATGGTGAACTTTATCATACAGTATTATTACCTAGTACCAAAATTTTCTAAGCATTATAAAACCCTGGTTTTAAGGTCCTTAAAAAAATTCAGATGATTATAAAGGGATTTTAAAAGGTTTAGGAAGCTTCAAAATATGATCATTTCAATATCTATACTTACTGTTATCAGAAATAAAAATAAATAATACCCTTGTCATGCTGATGCAGCATGTCAGGTAATCTGTTAGGGACATATTCAAAATCCATTGATGATGATAATGTAAATTCTACCTGGTCTGATATGTCCTTAGTAATTTCATATATTTCTCATTACTTCATTTTTATACCTATTCTAGCTTCTTAACCCAGAGAATATATTTCTTTTTCCACCTATTAACAGTGCTTCCTTATTGGTTATTTGTATGACCATGCCTTTTTTAAAGACATAAAATGATGCATTTTCTTTGCAAGGGGCCTCTCCACTGCCATGATGTTCATTACAGAATCTACATAACCATCACCCTTCTATCTACATGGTCTTATTTGTCTGAAAGTAACATAATTACATTTATATGCCATCTATTTCATCTGTGTTTCGTGCTAGTTAAAGCAGTTTCTTATGCATTTGTTTCATGCATTCACCACAAATTGATATGTATAACCTATGCATATATTCATCTCGTCAAGTATTCATGTACTGGGTTCCTGTGTTCATTATTGACAGAAATTATTCATCCTAACGAATCCATGGGAACACCAGAAAGAGCACATAACACAAAAATAACTTAAATTATACAAAATGTACTAGGAGATGTGTGTATATGTATGCATGTGTGTGTGTAAAACTAGCTTAGACTGAAAAAGAAGAAAACCTAAAAGAACACTTGTGCATGTTGGCCAAATGTAAGGATTTATAGAGCCTTCTTTACCTTTGCAACAGTGTGATCAGAAAAACCCATATGCCAAGTGCACATTTTGTTCAGAAAAATAAGCAAACAGCATTTTGCATAGTCATTATTTAGTGGTTGGAGCCCTCCCAAATATGGAAAGGGGAAATCGGTGACCATTAGTCCCCTTTAGCTTTCCAAATATATTCAGTGATTAAAAAAATACTTCTAGTATATACATGTGTAGTGGGTCGGCTTTTGGAATTTTTAGGCCTTCCTTAGCAATGGGGGTCAGAAATCTAAGGAAGTATTCCATATCGTCCTTTAGTGTAACACAACATATAAATAAGGTGGAGATAAGAGAGCTCGTGCTCTTCTCTCTTCCGATGGCTGAAGGTGACAGGTCCCTCCGCAGACGGTCTTTGCTTGTATAGGCCAAGGCCTGCCTGCTCAGACCCGCCGTTATCTCCGGTCCCTCCAGGAGGTGTGGGGAGTTGGTTGGTGCTTCGCACAGTTCTGCTGTCTCGTTCAGGGAAATATTTAATTCGTTTTTTGTATTTATTCGCTAGCTCTCTATTAACAGGTATATTTGGAGGATATTTGTTTTTAGGGTTTTTTATCCCTCTTTCTCCCTCCCTTTTCCCCTTTTTTTCCCCTTGTGAGCTCCCTATTGTGTGTACAACATATTCAAATTGTATATATAATTGTAAATATATGTAAATATATATTTTTGATATAATTCCATTTCGTTCGGACTTCTTTTGGTTTTTCTATGGTTCTTTTTTTTTTTTCCCCTTGCTTGAGAGAGTGGGTGGGGTGGAGACAGCTTGGACTTGGCAAGAGAGCAAGGCCAAACTGACACACACACAACATGACAGATAATGGAGGTGTTTAGGGTGGTCTGTGGGGGTGATGGTTGTCGGTCGGTTGGTTTTCTTTAAGAAATGATTGTTCAGGTCCAGAGGATATCACCAGGCAGCTTACCCCAGCTAGAAAGAGCCAGCCTTTGCCAGTGAATTGATAGCAGTACCCAGGATTGACAATACATGTCAGTGAAGCAGACCAGGGGACTGGTGTGCGTGAGGGTGGAAAGGACTGTACTATTCCCCTTGTTAGGCTGGCAAGCTTTGCAGGACAGCACAGAGTGGCTGCAGGCAAGTCTTACAACTTGCAGCATATGTAGGATGTGTGGAGGATAATGCTTCTGATAATATGACGAGATTAAGAGAAGCAAGTTGTCACTCTGAAAGCTCCTGCACTATTCTTGTGTGCTAGAACAGCAACAACTAGCCTCTGTTGTCCAACTGTCCTCTCAATCAATTCATAAGATTTTTAAGGAAGAGCTACCTAGATATACAATACTCTATAAAATGGGACTTTGACACTTGAGTGGATTGGCCATGTAGTGCTGATTGCCTCATTTTACAGCTTTGATCCCAAGATCTTAAAGTACTTTATAAATATTAATGAATAAAGACTCAGAAATATTCAGTCATTGTGTTTATGCTGTTGCTCATGTCACAGATGGGGGCAAACATATTAAGGCTACAATTTATTCCAGCTTGCTTTACATTTCTGTATATGAGTGAATTATTGCAGTTCTCCTTCATATTCAGGGAAGGAAATGAGAATTTTTTAAGGTGTGACTCATTTAATCTATTTTATACATTTATTTATAAGGAAAGGAATGATGCTGTAGAGGTATCTGTTTCTCTGCATCACCTATGAAGGGACTGTTAAAGTGACTCAGATTTAGATGTCTGCATTGTGTGACTCTGTATTTGTTAACAGAGGAAGCATAGCTCGGTTTTAGCTGAGCCCAGCTCCTAATTTCCACTACTATGCTTTGATTATACAACAAATACTACACATATATAGAGAAAGTTCCCTCATATTGTATCAGTGTGTTAGATAACATCTGATATGAAAAATAGGAAGGTGGTAAATTTCCTGTCAATATTCAAAAACTAACAGATTACTGATAAATGCAAAGGTTATTAAACCAGTGTCACTCTCCAGAAAATAATGGAAAAGTTATCATTAATTGTCATTATTGAAAAAATGTGGGATTTTATCAACTGTCATTATGTTGTTAGGGAAAATGTTAACAAAGAGATCCCTCATAAACTTTTTATGCTTCAATAATAAGAGTAGTTACATATATACACCTAAAATATTGCAAAGTAGTTAAAAAAAATTACAAAATATACAATTTATATTAGCGCTAGTGAATAAGTTACCTGTATTCAAACAAAATTATGCCAATGGTTGAGTATTTGTCTGAGAAATGGGGACAATTATTTCTTCCTATAAATATCTTTATAGGAAGAAAATATGAGCAGACAGAGTTCTAGATTTTTATTGGAGAAGCTTCTTAAAAAGTATGAAAAACTATGTATCTCTAAAATGGAAAGAAGAGAGGGAAGAGAATGACGAGACTGCTGGTTTTCAATTCTGGATGTTGACTTGGCTCACAGGCAAGCTGGAAACTTTGAGTAAAGTGTCTAGTTCATTTATGCCTCAAAGACAGACTTCAGGTTTTGGCTGCAGACTAAATAAAACTGTATGTTATTTTTATTATCAATAGTTATCTTTGTCTATTGCTTTGTGATTCTTGAGTTAAACTGTGAGTTTTGTAAAAGTAGTCTAGTCTGTACCAGACTAACAGAAAACACTGCCTTTGCTGAATTTAAAGTTTTTTATCAGTCCAACAATAAAGCATCTGGTATTATAGGAAGGTATAAGTAATGAGAGGAAGATGGGATAGATAGAGAATAATTACAGAAATGCAGAAAGGAATAAAGGAAAGATTAAAACCAGATGAAAGAAACAGCTATGGATTTCAATTAATCCTAATAAGAATCCCAAAGGTCTGATCTTGGAACTGATATTGTCTAGTATTTAGCATTTAGGATTTTCAATAATAACTTCAGCAAAGGAATCAATCCATTAAACTGCTGATGACATAGTGGTGGTAGTTATTCTCATCACAGAAGAACATTGGAAGAATGTATAGGAAGAACCAGTTGACCAGGAGACCAAGGGAGTTAGAAACACAAGGAAGTAGACTAGTGTTGAGATCAAGGAAGGTGGGGACTACCAACAAGAAATTTTGCAAAAGGCTGTTGTTTTAAGATAGAAAAGCCAGATCATGTCCATTAGACAAACACAGGATGAACTTCAGCTGGTAAAATAGATACTGTTGTGAAAAAAGACATTGCAGTCATCATATGCATGTATCTGACAAGCCATTTCAGTAAAGACAACCGATACTAACTGAGTGAAGAACTGATGAGAGCTGTCTAAGGATCTTAACATATATGTGTCTTAGAATGAGGTTTCATATCTTCTGGAGTTGACTGCTTCATTGTGTTAGCAGTATAGATGAAGCTTTGAGTGACTGAAGACCTAATTTCCAGACTATTTTGCTGAGATCAATCCCACTCCTTGACTTTCAGTGACCATTTAACAATACAGGGAATACTACCTCTCCACCTTGAAAGATAGTGTTGGGATAATAAAAGATAAGTATAAACTGACCTTTCACATGCCGTTTTGACTGGCCTTGCTCTCCATGCTAAATTTCACGAGTTTGTGGTGCGCAGTTGGGAACTAGGCGAACTACCATCGGACCTTCGTGACGCAGTCATCATCACTTTGTATAAGAAGAAAGGAGTTAAATCAGACTGTTCAAATTACCGTGGTATTACTCTGCTCTCCATTGCTGGCAAAATCCTGGCAAGAATATTTTTGAACAGATTAATACCCGCTATAGCAGAAGGAATTCTACCTGAAAGTCAGTGTGGTTTCAGAGCCAACTGGAGTGTCACATGTTGCTGAGAACACAGCTGCGATGGGCAGGGCACGTCTCAAGGATGAAAGATCACTGCCTCCCAAAGATCTTGCTCTATGGTGAACTTGCCACTGGCTGCCGCATGAGAGGAACCCTGAAAAAAAGATACAAGGACTCCCTGAAACAACATCTCAGCCTTGGCCATATTGATCACCATAACTGGTCTACTCTGGCCTCCAATCGGGAGGTCTGGAGACACACCATCTATAACGCTGCTGCTTCCTTTGAGAACACACGCAGGATCACTCTCGAGGAGAAAAGACAGAGCAGAAAGAATCGTGTCTTGCAGAATATACCACCTAAGGAGTCTTTCTGCTGTGCCTTTTGCAATCGGACATGTCTGTCTTGTATTGGCCTTATTAGCCACCAGCGTGCTTGTAACAAATGTGGGTAGAGCCTTTCCCAAATCTTGGTTCACGAAGCCTAGCCATGATGATGATAAACTGACCATAAAATAATGAAGTTTAAAATCCAAAGAAGTTATATAAACATCTCGGGAATGAGAATCCGAACAGTGTGCCCAGTAGATGTGTAGGGAATCAACAACCTAAACTTGCAAGGGAATTTCATGAGTTTGTGAGCAGATGTTCATTGTGATATAACTGATCCCATGATAGTGGGGTCTGGAGTCAATGGGATTTTCATTCCTGCATTCACTGTTTCTCTCTTTGGAACAGAATTGTTACAAAACATATTTGTTAGTCATTAATTATTAATTGTTTACACATTGAATGTGAGGGAGATCCTTTTTTAATATTATATGAACATCCTAATGTTTTATAGGCTTTCTAATTCCAAGAATGGCCCTGTAACTGCATAACATTCTCTTTTAAATGCCACTGCCATTTGGTTTAAGTAATTTACATGCAGCCACAAATATTCATTTTCCAAAATGAAACATAATGGTCAAACATGTAGAATGTTTTCACAACTTCATGTAGATAAGAGATACCTGAGCATAAAGGAAACAATCCTTTTCTATGTGTGTCTGAAAATACTAGTACTTTTATGTGAAAGACATCAAAAATGCGTAATTCTGCATGCCCATGTTTATATTATTCTATTAGCTTTCTCCTGATTTACATGAGGCAGAGGATAACTATAATACACAAAGTATGTCACAAGGTAATACAGAATGAAACTGCAACAGATGCACATACTTTATGCTGAAGTACATGCACATATTGCCAGAGAAATGTAAGTGGGAATCTTATCCACTGAAAAGTTTGGAACTTAAATGGAATTGACTTGATAAAAATGTTGATTTTAAGCCATTTGAAAGTTAAACATCTGCGGTAAACCAGTGATTCAGCTTCTGTCCTATATGCAGTAGAAGCAGATAAGCATTTCCAGCAGGTGATTCAATCCACCTATCTGAGGAATTTACCAAAAGTATTTGCTCTCTGATGATGCCTGTCATTTTCCAGAGAGAGATAATACATGATGCTGTTTTATTTATTGCCTTATTTCTATTAAGCTAACATCAAGTGAAGTGAAATATCTTCACCTTTGAAAAAACATTTCTTTTGTTTCCTACACTAGCCAACAGCTATTGAATTTAATTTCTGTAACCACAAGTAAGAATGGGAACATAGACTGATCCATCCCCATCAATTGTCCAAATAATTTCAGTTATGTCTTTAGCAACCTGCCATTGTTGATCTGAGCATCTTATTCTTCCTACGATGAAAAAGTTCACCTTTCTGTTTCTGTTACTGCAAATCCATCCCATTCACAGGTCAACAAGACAAGTAGCCCAACAGAGCCAAGAAAATACCTTCTTTCAGGGACAAGTCATGAAACGCAATCTTTTTCAGATCAATATTGGAGGTCTTTGACTTTCGGAAAAAAGTTGCATATTTTAAGGCATGCTTGGCTGTATGATGAGAATATAACTAATAAAGTTTTGTGATTTCTAGCATCATCACACAGTAATTTATAACATGTTGAAGAAAGAGCTCCAAATTTTGTATCATTAAAAAATAGACTGCTTGGTTTCTAGGTTCCACTGTAAAGCATTCCAGGATATTTCTGTATGACAACATACCTTCATTCAAACATAACTTTGGCATTTTCAGGGCTCAGAGTCCTCAAGCACAAGAAAAAGCTTATGCTTGAATGTTTCTGCTAGAAAGGTTAATTGGGCAGGTTGTTCTGATGACATTCCAGAAAAATTCCACATTCATGATATTTGGTTCTGGAACATTGTAATCAACCATATGGTTTTCTTTTGAGTTTTTAGCTTGACTGGTTAGAAGAGAATCTGAGGCTAGGTTTTCTAGCTCCATGAAAATTTCCAAGTCAATTAGGATGATGTGATACAAATGTAAAACACTTACTAAAAAGTGAGTGAACCAAGGCAGCTGGCAACCTCTCATTCTAGAATATTCTATGGGTATGAAAGGGAACCAAAGTCAGGGGGAAATAACCTGTAAAGGGTTTCTGCTTGGAGATCAAATTAACGTGATAAGAAGAAATTCCATCATGATAGCTGCCACAGAGTAACTACACAGGGAGATTAACAGACTCGAGGCTGCAATTTAAACAGTAAGATTCTTCATTTTGTAACCTATCACATCTAAACACTGATCAGAATACACCTTCTGAATAAAAGGTTAAGACTTCATATATCAAAAGACTCATTCATTCTTCATGCTGCCACAGTGAGATAGCACAGTTGATGGAGGAGGAAAAGCCCATTCTGAGGTGTACCTATAGCATCTGATTATTACACTTCAATAGCTGATATTTTTTGATTAATGTCTGAACACACAGCCAAGAGAGGGTTTTTCCCCCTCTACACAACAGCTGTGCGTTTTGAATCATACACATTGGCTGACAGGAGGTGACACTCTATAGGACAAACATCATTCAGCACTGGCTGAGCTCACTAGAATGCAAATGTGTCGTCTTGATAGTCTTGCTTGAAAGACATCTGTAGTCATGGCACAAATATAAAGATCAAGAGCAGAGGATGAGAGATTATAGTTGTTGGGGAGAAAAAGACACAATTTCTGGAAATATTAAAGTCTACTGCAGAAGCAATCACCACCTCAATCCTGGTTGCACTAGAATGAGAAGTAGGTCCAAGAACAATTATAGAAAATCTTTAACAATACACCATGAGTTAACTGTGGTTTTCATACAAAAAACCTGTATTACTTTATGGTCACAAACATAAATACTAGTGTAGAGGAAACGCTGGCTCTTCTACTTGGATGATTTGTATTTCTATAGCCTGCTATGAAGATGACACAAAAGATTTATGTATCTGGGTATGCTTCTCAAAAGGTAAACCATTCTAATATCTGAAAGGCACCTAAGTAAATTCCTATTACAAAATTTTGTGAGACTCGTCCATTTACCTCCCTCAGCAGTGGTATATAGGCACATCTTGTTCTCTTATTCACCCCATGGAAAGGATAAGAGCAGTTTAAGAAAAGGGAAAGGACTGTCTGGACTCTCATGCTATAAATATAGTGTAGGTTTTTTCCTGTACATATGATTGAATGATCTTCCTCTAGAAGAGGGTGATCTCATAACTGCCTCTTGGAGACAGTTAGCTTAGGGACACCCGTGTGTCCCTAAGCATTTCTCAGTGCTAACTCAGGAAATGGCTGTCTCAAATAGGGAAAAACCTTGTCAGGGCCTGTGCTAGGAATTTACACTTACGGATATTTGTCCATCAGCACTTGAATCTGTGCAACAAGACTCTGGTTCTGTGAAGTTTACTCGAAGTCTATTGCTGAAGAAAAATGCAGGCAAGGCTACACAGAAGCAGTTTCCATTCTCATTGTGACAATAACTGTGAGAGTACAGAGTAGATGCAGATGGCTGCTGCAAAGCAATGTGGAAACCTGGGCTTTGCCAGGTACAGAATTTGCAATAACAGAAAAGAGGTTGTATGTTTTCTCCCTTTTCATCTTTGTAATTTGGATTGTGGGTACAGGTGAAACCTATTAAACCCCTATAGCTAAGGCATTCAATTTCTGGTGCATGTTCAACAGAAGTGGTATGCATATGGACAAGGAATTCCAATAACTGCCTTTCTCCTTATTCATTGCCTTTCACTCTAATAGGAATTGTTGATGAACTGATAAGGGTTTCCTTCTAAGGTGCCACATATAGTTAAGCTGCTCTTCAGTGGGAACAGCACCACGACCACCAGCCAAAAGCAGTTTCCCTAACCACCCCTGTCTATTAACAACTGTACTGCTAAGAGACCATAGTTACCTTGATGGACCATTGAGGAGCTAATAGAGTTAGTCCCTGACCTGTTGATGGCTTTGAAAAACAAGATGACTGGTTAAAAATTAAATGAGTTAGAAGACAGAGACAGACAAAAAGGTGGTAAGTTTTGTATTGGCAGAAAGCAGTGGATGTAAAGGCTGTTTTGTAAGAAAGAAATCAAAAATGAACAGGACTATCTAGTGCTTTTTTCTGCATCACAGCATATCTATGTGCCTATCTTTTGGAAGGACGAAATTTTTTTTTTCCATGTGCTCCATATATTCCTATAGATTTTATATATTAAATTCACATTTTGTAATGCCTTCTGCTAACCCATTGAATTGACAGTTATCTCTTTCCAGCCACAGTGAGATATATCACACATACACTGAACAATTCCTTTCTAACTCTGAATCTGATGTTTTTTCCCAATGTCTCTTTTTCTCTTGAAGTAGCTGTTACTTTCTCTACCTTTTAATGGGTAACTTTCGCTTCTTATTTTACCTAAAATATACACTGGTCACACCTATCTTGATATTGATGCAATGATTGAGGCTAAAAGACACCTCTGGAGATTGAGTAGTACAGCACCTGCTCAGGGAAGGGTCAGGGGTCAGCTTGAGCAGGTTGCCCGGGATGGTGTCCGTCTGAAGTTGAGTAGCTATAATGACAAGAGCTTCAAAACCTCTCTGGGCAGCCTGTTCCTTTCTATGACCACCCTTTCTTTCTTATGTAAACAGATTTCTTTCTTATGTTTAAACGTAATTTCCTGTGTTTCAGTTTGTGACTCTTGTCCTATCAGTGAGCACTTGGAGAGGAATCTGGGTCCATCTTCTTTGACACCCTTCCTTTCCCAATTGGGTATTTATACACATGGTTAAAATCCCCCCCCCCGAGCCTTTCAGGAACCTACATTGGATTCACTCCAGTATGTCCACATCTTTCTTGTATACATCCACTGCAGCATTCAGCTGTGTGAGTTATCCCATTACATCTCCCTTGTCCTAGTGAGTTCATAGTCTGTAATGCCCATAGACATCTAATTTCTCCTCTTTGTTCTCCGTGCCACAGACATTAGTGTTAGCACTTCATAAAGGTACTTTATTATGCTAATTTCACAGGAAAAGTGTGTGTTTTTCCTCCCTATCATGCTGGCCTCTTAGCACTTCTTTTTTTTGTGCACATTCACTTGGTGTGGCACACCTGTGCACCAATTTTTTGTTAAAAGATCTTCCCTGTACACATCAGCCTGCACCTACTTGCCAACCCAATCCACACTGCTTGAGTATCCTTGATCTCCATAGAAGAATATAATTTTTTGAAGGATCTGGTTGCTTTTTTGTTCATTTTTAAGAGCTCTCAAAGATTCCCCATACAATGGAAATCCTTCCAAAAGCAGTTGTTCATTTACTAAAAAGCCATTCTCTAATATGGTATAACTAATATCTGCAAAGTACTAAGAGACTTCAAAAGTTGTCATCTGAGCATGCTAAGAAAGAGTGAAGAAAGATTGAAGGGGATTTCAGGGTGTCAGGGGACACACACACTGAAGGTTACAAAACCTCTGGAAACAGTGGGAAATCATTACCTTTGTCATGCATTTTTATTTTCCATAATAGAACATTATTTTGGGACATACCTTCAGAAAATTAAGAGAGCATATTACATTCTAGTGAGTAGCATTCCTGCCCATGGTGGGGTTGGAAGGCGGAGGACTAGGAACTAGATGATCTATGAGGTCCCTTCCAACTCAAAACTCTTTGCGATTCTGTGATTTTCAGAGTGATTTCTACTATTTTAATTTTCTTTGGCAGCGATGAATGACTTTATTCCCTTTCAACATAAGCCTCAATTCTATTTTAATAATCATTTGAAAACAAATTGCATTTGGTTAAACTCTTATATATATGTTTATATTGATTCTTCCCTTCTTTTTTTTTGTAACAACAAGCACCATACATCACTGAGTACTGTAAAGCTCAGTTCAATTGCTGTAATTTGAAAGCATATTCCAAAGGAAGACCATATATATTTGGTCAGGGAATTTATGTTCTACAGCACTTATGTGACCTGGGCTGTAATGAAAGAGAGGGACTTTAAAGTAGCTAAGGCTTTTGGAGCTTGCTAAATAGTCAAAACTACAGCCATTGTAGGCCCGTGAACTTGCAGTAACCTTTTTTCTTATTGGCAGGCAGAGATCCTCTGGAGTGTAATAACGAGAAAAAGTCTCTCTGACTCCGTTGTGGCTGCTTTGCTGAGGGTGGTAGTGACAAGATCAAATGCCATTTTGGCACTTATTCCAGGTATGCTGAGTCTCACTAAGTTGTACAAATACACTAGTGGTCTTATCCTACTGGCCTCTGGATCTGCACAAAATACTGGATGAGATCAAAGAGGTAGCGGAATCTACTGAAATAATAAGAATGGATGATGATAAATAGCCTGAAAGAGCCTAGTCAAATATCATAATAAGACACGTTTAAGAAAAAAAATCTTAACAATTTAAATGAGCGTGTCCTGAAACAGCTACTACGATATTCAAGCAGAGACGTTTTGTTTGCCTTACTCTCTTTTGTCTCATGCTACAAAAAAGGCAAAAGAAAAATGCTTGATATTATATATCAAAATAGCATTCAATGTTATTGAAATCTGTTTGTGTGCAACTCAGGTTTAGAAAGGTGAGATCTCATAAACATGGGAAGATAGTCTGAAAGAAAGGAAATTAAAAGCCTTCAGCTCAGTGTGGATGCAACATGAAAAAACCATAGCATCAAGTACAGCACTGTACATTACAAGGCTATGAGCTCACATGGATTGGGTGTATATGTAAATGTTTAAATACCTAATAAATGGCTCTAGTAGCAAATGTTTTCAAACAGACATTATCAGAAGGAAAATATTTTAAATTTATCTGGCTTGTTTATACTTATAATTAATTACTTAATTACTTTTTCCAATTAATGGGTCCATCACATTACATGCTAAGTACCAGTCAGAACTCATATTGTGTTATTCCTGATATCCAGAAACTGAAGAGAGCTGTTTTCACCTTAGTTATATTAATTCCAGGCAGTAACTCAATTTATCTCAATTCTCTTTAAATTGCCAAAAATCTTTCTGATTAAAGATAATTAATATGCACAGTAGTTAAGAGTGAACAATTGTAATATTTTGGTAATTTCTAGGCCCAACAGAAAAAATCCTTCTAATAACACACAAAGAAATGCAAAATTACACACCAACACTGGAAGAAGGAATGGTAATTCTAGGGGTAAAATATTTAGGAAAGACCCTTGCTAAACTCTCATATCCAGGTAACACCTGAAATTACGTTCTTGACAAGGCACCCAATAGCAGATGTCCCACTATTATCTAACAAAACTGCTAAACACTTACTCAAGATCGAGATCCTACACTTCAGTTACTTATTCTAATATTCTTTGTCTATTCATTGATTTCAACACTGAAATATTTGCAGCACTCTACTGTAACAAAAATACTGTGTTAAAGTGATGTGGCGATATAAGTTTCTTTCTCTACTCTCAATTTGTATCTTACTTACAAAGGCCATAACTCAACTCCCAGTCAGCAGGAACATTTTATTGTTCTTTCTGGAAACAATTGCTAAGACTGAATAGAGCAACCTGTTGAATAAAAAAAAAAAAATAATCCAACAATTGTCACTACTAGCATTCAAGTAGATGCTCCATCAAGAGTCCTAAACGTAGCAGAACAGGTTTCTCCAAGTAAGTGGCTTATATTGCAGAGTTAAGTAGGTTTTTGTCTGTGTTGTTTTTGTTGCATTTGTGCAAGTGTTGATGTTTCTTTTGGTGTCTAAGTTAACACATGGACATTCCAGCCAGTTTTCACTGACTGCCCCAATACTGCCCTGTGGATTATGCACTTGGCTTTGCTTCAGGAATCTATGAATACAAAGCCTGTTGAGTATGTGATTTCATACAAAGTTCTATCCATACTTATTTGCTTTCTATGAGCACTGAAATCAGTGAATGCATCCTTGTTATTTAATTATGCTGCTATCAAACCACTGCCCCCAAGAAACTGTGATAATCTGATAAAAAATATTTGACGTCAATAAAAAAACAAGTTAGAAAACTGTACGATCATACAAAAGGTGTGATAGCTACAAAGAGAGCCAACTTACAAAAGGGTTAGTGATTTACCCAGCCAAGTTAAACAAGACACAATTGGGGCTAATTGACTTCCCTCCTTCGACCTCCCAAGTAAGAGTTTATGAAAGCCTGAAAAGCTAAATTAACCCCAATTGTGTCTTGTTTAACTTGGCTATTTAAGTTAAATGGATAACCCTTTTGTGACTTGGCTCTTTTTGTAGATATCACACCTTTGGATAATTAACATTCCCTCTCTCTCACCTTCCTAAATCAGCTTTTACCTTAGTTTAGTGTTTTGATTTGTGATGGAAGAAAAAGCAGAACTCTACATTTTTTTAGCAGACAAGCTTCTTACTGAATAAGGCAAAATAAGAAACAAGTAAGCACATTAGAAATAATTACAAGGTAGCAATTCACAGCAGGGATTCAAAAATGCTATGGGGACTACAGCAAGAAACTGGCATGACATACAGTAGATAAGGCATAGCTCTACATAAAAGATGAAATCTCACCTTTTATATATTTATCAAATAGCACATAATATCAAGCCACCCAATTCTCATTGTTGTATCTAAATTCAGACTTTTACTGGGAAATACATGAGTATGAAGCTGTTCCCTCTGAATTCAGCAGATGTTGTTAACCACTCAGTATATCAGAATAAGATTATAACTAAAATGCTAAAACAGGGGTCGAAGAATCTTGTGTAAGTTCTAACTTTTCAGAAAATTTCTTTTTATTGCAGTATTATCTTTGGGGGATGGTTCAGTATTGTAACTTCATATGAACTGAAGATAGCTATAAAATCGTAGAATGATTTGGTTTGGAAGGAACCTTAAATATTATCTTTTTTCAAAACCCATGCCATGGGCAGGAACACCATGTAAAGGAATTAAGATATTGTCATGAACCATTTGCAGAATTGCAACTCTTCGCAAGCTTATAGTATGAAAATACAGAAGGTTGATTTAAGGCAGAGAGAGTTTCATGGATTTTATCTGTGGAATTTTCTCTATATCAGAATCTTAAAAGCTGCAGTGTGCTCTGACCTTGCAAGGCATCCAAATGAACAACATGCCCATGGCAGGAACAACGTCTGGAGACAGTTGTCTGAGATGGGTACTGAGGTAAATCACTGTCTGGAGATTCTTCTCGTGCTCCTGTGACTGTAGAAGGAGCCTAGACAACAAGGTTCAATAGATCAGGTTATTGAAATAAATCCACCCTGAAATGTTCAATATGGGCCAAGCATCAGCATTCCTGAAATTATACCTGCCTTGTAGAATCAAGTCCATAATATTTAAAGAAAATGAATATGTTAAATGAACATAGGATGTGCTAGTGGAATATTCTTCTGTGATTTATTTAATGATATCTGTGATACCGGGAACACACACTTTTGTAAAACCTGGGAGTGATTAAGAACTCGAAGTTGTCCATTTACATTTTTTAATAATCATATATTGCATAGAAGCCTTTTTGTATAAAGGGTTTTATGAGCCACACTCCTTTGTGAAATCAGCAAGACTAAAAGACTAACTAATATGTTGTTATTCCCCACATACCACTTAGCTAATCCAGAGGTCTGAATGTGTAAAACTTTTAAGGAATGAAAAAAAATGTTGTGTTACCTCTAACATAACACAGGTATGTCTATATGCTTATATCAGAGGATCTTTGCATTTATGCTAAAGACTCTCCTGACAATTTCCTTGCAATCTATTAAAAATCCAGCCCACAATATTAATAGCAAATATAGAGAAAAAATGTAGTTGCTAATATCAAGGATTATTCATAATACACTGGTTAGGAAAATGATGTGATCTTGGAAAAGAAAAAATGGGAGTTCAGGAGAGTTTATCAGCGTGAAGAGATTCATTTGCTTGTTTCCTTGTCTGGTTTTGTAATTGGACAGTTTTCTAAGAACATCCAATTCCTGATTAGCAACCGAGATTATCTCAGCTTCTTAGAGTTCAAGCCCTAATACTGGGAATGCTGAGACTTTGTCAACTGCCCCCATCAGTTCTGGGGTTGGGTATGTATACAGTAGACGCCCATTGCTGGTCAGGTGAATGCTGTGACTTTCAGAATCTCAGAGGAGTAAAACTGATGTTCATTAGTTCTTTCTACACTAGGCTTTGTCAATAGGGGTTTTTTTGTCTATTAGACAAAGTAATGTGGTGATAACTAAAACCTGTAGTGTCTCAGCTCAGCCTAATTTGCATAGGTGTATTAGCAATAAATGCATTCCTTTGGTGACCTTTATGGTACTGAAATTTCTGTACTGATTAAATCTTAACTCATCATTTTGTTCACTCAAGGTGTTCTGTACTTCAAGAGGGAAAACCAATGGAATCCAAACCGTCTTGACTTTCTGGATGGGCAACGTCCCAAATTCTGTCTGTATCTGGCTTTTAAATAGCCCTTATACAAATGGAATAAGGACTTCAAATTCCATTTTTAAACCCTTGAGCATTTGAAGTAGGAAAATTCAGGTTTAGTGCTTACAGTTTGAGCCCCTCTTAACTTAAATGGAAAACTTTCCAGTACTAAGAAAGGATTAAAAAAACAGAGCAAACAATTTATTCAGAAAGTAAAGCTGCCTTGATATATCATGTCATCCTACTGCTTTCGAATGAAAGGTATTCTGAAAACAGATGCAAGTTTTAACCAGAGAACCTGTGCTGGAAGTCTGCTTGCCAAATGTCCCACTGTTCAGTAAATGTGTCCACAGTTAAAATAAAGGCAGAGAAGTAGTCAGAAAAGATGATTCTTTTTGAACTTTCTCCAAAAGTTGCTGCAGAATTGCTTTTAATTTTTTGGATTTTTTTTTTAATATTGAAGCATAGTGAGTGAAAATTATTATTTATAATGGGCTTTTCAAATTTTCTTCCCCAGGGCCTCATAGTTTAGGAGGCCTCTCCCTCCTACCCTGTCCCATGCCAGTTACCAAGCATTTTCCTCTCATGAATAAAAATATTATCAACTTATTTTTCATTTAAGGGGGGAGGGGGAATTTAAACTGCCTGCCTAACAATGCTTTCAAATGGTGATGAAATGTCGTCTTCATATCTGAAGAGAACAAGATTATTAGCACTGAATCTGACAGACACGATTTCTGAATATTTTTGTGGCATTAATTTAAATCAATGTAATGTTTGAAAACATTTCAGCCCCTCAAACAGCTGATGCAGTTTAGATTCAATTATAACAAATTGCAACACACTGTCAAGTCTTTTTACCAAGTCATTAGTCAGAGATTTTGAATGCACGGCCTCCGAACGGAGTTCGACTGGCTGACAGCTCTAATTGTTGGGAACCGCTAAAGGATTGCTAATGAACTGGGGGATCTGTTGGGCCTGTAGCTTTCTTCAAGGATGAAATTTTTGAAAACTTTCACAAGATCAAAGCAGCATAACATGGACCATTTGCTAAATTGTCAGCAGTAGAGTGAAGCAGTCTGAGTCCCAGCTTTAAAGCTCAAGCTTCAGTAGAAAACACGATGTGCCTCCTGCCCCTGAGCTTTTTTCATGTGTCAGTAAAACCATAGCGAGAAACAATGACTTGAAGAAAGAGCCTCAGAGCCGCCATGGCCACTATGGCTTAATTAGGAGGAACAGGAAGGGAGACAAAAATTCCTCTCTATTGTTAGTGAGTGCAAGAGAGACGAAGTGTCCAGCACCATTGCAATCAGTCCCACAGTTACTTATTCTGCAGCTTCCAAATCTATTAATGGTCAGAGAGGCATATGACAGCACAGAAGAAACAAGAAGGCTTCTCCCCTAAAAAGACTGGCAGTGGCGTTGCCAAATTCGCCTTCAGGACCCAAGGAGAGCTTGGTCTCACCAAAGGCTTTGCCATCAATGTCAGGGAGATCAGACCTTCCCCTCCAGCACCTGATCCAGCACCCACAGTAGGCAATGAAAATGTTCCCACTGAGCTGCGTTGGACACTGAATCCATCTGTGATGTGGCTGGCCAGCAATCTGCAGTCAAAGAATAGCTCCCAGCTGCTGCTCCTGAACAAATATGTTGCCTCATGTCACTCAGCGGCAGAAAGCCAATGCAATGAGGAGAAACTTTTAAACCGATCTTAAAAGAAAAGAAAGATATGAAAACGTGTCTCCATCTTTCCCATCTGGTTTATATTTTCCTTTCATATTCAAGTCTTATTTAAGTCCGTTCATTTTTTTTTGCTCCTTCTCATTGAAATTTACTATGGTATCCTTTTACCAAAAGAAAATAATGCCTGCTGAGCTACAGTAACATTGGTCAATTACCCAAAAGTCTTAATATAGAAGTCTGCCGGGGGGAAAGAATGTTTGAAATAAGATTTACATTATTACTTCTTTAAATTAACACTTCAACAGGACTCTAGGAAAAACAAACTCTTTCCTTCTCACACTGTGTGAGGTATAGTACCAAGCTGTTATCCTCCCCAAGATAAACTGTGTTTAAAAAACAACATTGAAGGGCATATAGTGAAAAATCTTTTGAGTGCCTGACATGGGGACAGTGATTTTGAATGTCATTACAGTGTGTAGTGCCTTGAATATGAATTTTGCATCTCTGACCTCTTTCTAGTAACATACTTCATATCTCTATTACACTCCCTCTCTCCTACCAGATACACATCAGCCATATGAACCTTCCAAAGTTATATTGCTTAATCTTTCTGTAGGACTTCCATAGGCTCTGGTCAGCAGATGTGGAAGAGATTTCCTTGAAAAAACTTGTCAGGGAGATATGAGCAATTTATACCTGCCCACTGCTATAACTTCTATTTATAGTCAAATATTCAATCTGGAGTTAAGGATTACTTGCCTTTTTTTTTCTTTTAATAGAATTATTAAATTAGACATTTATATTAACAAGCTGATCAGCCTGCAAGAGAGTTGTGGTGGTATAATAATCACTATCAATTTTCAACGGATGATCCAGGAAGAGAAGAATCCCATTCATTTGTTCATGAGATTGGTTTACACTCAATCTACCGCTGATTTATTAGTAGAAGAAAATTCACAACAAGATCTAATAATGCTTGGTTTAGCATTAAATACACCAATAGCCACAGATACTGAGTTGCATTTTAGATGAAACCTTAAATTATCAAACTAAATTGAAACAGTCCTCAGTTTTCACTAGGAAAACCCACATGCATGATTTTCCTCTCTCCTAAATTTAGGCATCTAGATTGAGCTAATCAGCAGGATTCTCTCTATACATGTTTGGTGAGTCAATCATTTGTCTTTGATACATATCCTGTGGCTAAAGAAACAATGTGGTAGAGCATCTGTCTTCCTCAATTGGTTCTAGAGGGAGCCCAAATGACAAAACTGGACTACACACTCGATTTTTAGAGTTGAAGTTAGGGCATACAACAATCCAACTGAGAGAGCCTAATGACCTTGTTTTGGACAAACCCCAAACTGATGAAGTCTTTACAGTGCTGAGCTGCTTGTAACCACCCTCAGAAGAGGACAACATCTGTGAGCTCACTGAAAACACAGGACTCAGCCCATATTTGCTGATGGCAGTTTACACACCAGTCCTGAAATGTGTAGCACCTAGCCTAAAACACAGTGTATTCCATTCTCACACTCATCAAGAAGTCATCCAGTTCAATTTCAGCAAGACATTGCTGGTGCATGTGGAATAACAGTGAAGTGAAGTCAATACCAAATCAGAATTGCAACAAGGTGCACTCCCCTGTCTCTCAAAGAATATGTTTCACACTGATAATCTTCTCTAACTTACATTAGAGTCCTGCTGAGACATAAACACCAGGTTCTTTCCTAGGTTTTTCATACCAATCCAGGTTGAGTGGGTACTTCTGACACTGAGCACTGCAACAAACATGGGCTGTAGTAGCATTACCCACTTTCTTTGTTGTTAGAGCACTGAACCAAAGCGTAGGAGTGCTTCTCTATTTGAGGGGGACCATAAGCCTTGATTCACAAATAAGGTGCTCTAGTCAATTCAGTCTCATGGATTCCATTTTTATATCGAGCAGCTTCTATCCATGTTGTCCCACAGCCCGGGAAATGCAACACTTCGCTTCTAGTCTATGATCCAGTAAATGCTTACGATGAAATATGTGATAAAGGACTAGTTTCAGCGTCATACTAAGGGAAAGGAGTCATGTCTGTGAATATAAAGTGAAGCCTGGATTTCAGAAATAAACTGCCAGAGTGCAGTTTATTTTAAAACAAACTTCTCTCTGTAGCTATCCTACTGAGTAGCCCAGGGAGCTCATGGCTGGCTGCGTTTTGCAGATCCCAGTCAGGGATGCCTTTGTCTTCCTGAGGCCTCTATAGGCCTCTATAAACCTAATCTAGGATTCTGAATTACTTAAGTGACCAAAGGCCTGACTATTCTTGCAGGGCAAGTGCTATAGCAACTGACTTCTATGGGTCTAGTCTCACTGCGTACTGTTACTCAGCTGTATGCAACACACTAAGCTCCTTGGACACACCAAACCTACTTCCCAAACTTTTGGGCCAGCTCCCTCACCTCTCTGACACAAAACCCAGGCGCACTTTCCAGGACGGCTCATTCTGAGAAACAGGTTGGGTAAACTAGCAGCAAGTCTGCCTTTTCCTAGTTAAAACACTCCAACACTATTTCAGAGGAACTCGCGCTGACTGGCAGTTACATGCTTTCTGGCTACACTCAAGACATGTTACACATGCCCTCAGTTTCAAGCTATAAAAGCATCATTCTAGCTGCCTGCAGCACATTGCCTCATTATTTCATGCACTCTGAACTAACTAAACACATAAAAAATAAGTATCATGGGTCATGACTGTGAAGACCAGGTATCATCTAATATTAATGCAGCTCTAGAGGAGGCTGATCCAAAGCAGCCTGGACACAAGCCACTGTATCCCACGTGTTTTCAGAGACAGAGGTGAAACCCTATCCCTTTTTTTATTTACTGATATAGATATATCTCACAGAATCACAGAATCATCAAGGCCGAAAAAGATCTTTAAGGTTATCAAGTCCAACCACCAATCGAGAAGCACCACTATGTTCACCATTTAACCATGTCTTCAAGTGCCCTATCCACACGTTTTTTTGAATACTTTCAGGGATGGTGACTTCATCACTTCCCAGGGCACTCTGTTCCAATGCTTTACAACCTTTTACATGACTGTTTTGTCCTGGTATTTAATATAAACGTCCCCTGGTGCAATTTAGGACTATTTCCTCTCATCCTGCCACTTTGTTACCTGGGAGAAGAGACTGACACCCACCTCATTATGACCTCCTTTGAAGTAGCTGTAGAGCAGTAAGGTCTCCCCTAAGCCTCCTTTTTTCCAGTCTAAACACCCCCAGTTTCCTCAGCTGCTCCAGACCCTTCACCACCTCTGTTGCCCTTCTCTGGACATGCTCCAGGACTCAATGTCTTTCTTGTAGTGAGGGGCTCAGAACTGTACACAGGATTCCAGGTGCAGCCTCACTAGAGCTGAGTACAGGGGAATGGTCACTCCTCTGGTCCTGCTGGCCACACTATTTCTCATACAAGCCAGGATGCCATTGACCTTCTTAACCACCTGAGTTGTTTTCCATGTGTGGTATTTACAGATCATAATGGTTTTGAGTTGCCCTTCTTTATCCGAAAAATAGGGATGGCTATACTTCCTTACACCCCATTCAGATGCTGTAAAGTACCAAGATACTTAATTAGTAACATTTTACAAGGATTAAGCACAACGCGTATACAATTGTGGAAGGTAGACAGTAGCATGGGCCAGCAGGTCTTCAGGGAAAGTGGCACAAGTCTTGGTGCCTACTCAAAAGTTGCTTATGCTTGAATTTCACAGTTCCAGTAGGACCTCAGTCAAGAGCTCATCTTCAGTAGTCAATCAGAACAATGTTTAGTAATGACTTTCCCTCCCATTTTTTTGCTGTTCGTCTTTGTGTTTCCTCAGAAAAGGACTCAGACCTGAATCTCTGTTTACAGAAACTGCTGTTTACCAACTGTTGTAACATGTTACCTCTTCTATTTAATTCCAATTTACTAATAAAAAATATCCATTCTGTCAGGAAAAAGCAATTTCCCTCTATCTGTGTCTTGAAACATAAGAAAACAAAACAGATGCTTGTTGCATTTAATAAAGAACATGCATATGCATTGAAAAAACTTCTAGCTTATTTTTGTGATGCCAATATTTAATTATGTTCATTTTGCATTTTTAATTAGACGACAGAACAGATGGTGCAGGCGCAAAGTAAAGGAAAATGTCCATTCAAATAACCTGCTATGTGATGCCAACAAATTCCTTTGCTTAAAGCCTGATCCAAGCTCTACTGACTCCAGCATGAGCATATCGATTGAATATCAGAGGTCTGGAGGAGGCCAAAGAACAGAGCTTTGCTGTTTTCCTGAATTCATGATGAATATATTTATCTCAGTTCGACTGTGGTTTTTGATTTAAAGGCAAATTTTGGTTCAAGTAGATGTGGATAACCCTATTTCTTGCTTGCTTTCCTGTAGACAGAAATTGTTTTTGTAAAATTGATTTCAATTCCAAATCTTAGTTGGGAAAAATGTCTCACTTTATAATGTGCTCTAACAATAACAATTCATGCAGTTAATGGCATAAGTCAGAGAGAGAGCCAGATAAAACTTAGATGATTCTCAATATCACCAAAAATGGAAGCTCAAACTGATCAAAATTTGAGTCCTGTGTTTCATTCAAGGACACATAAAATAAACCACTGTACTTACTGATTTTGCAAATGAAATATATGTTTATTTCTCTTTCAAATTAGAATATTTGTTTTTAAAT
This sequence comes from Lepidothrix coronata, assembly GCF_001604755.1. NCBI lineage: Eukaryota > Metazoa > Chordata > Aves > Passeriformes > Pipridae > Lepidothrix > Lepidothrix coronata. Next base: position 159,706 of record NW_016690534.1, on the reverse strand, counting down.
TATGTTAATTTTAGCCAAAGAATTTTAAATAGATCAAGTAGGCACAAATATATATTAAATCAAAAAATTGAATTTTCAGTCAAATGAAATATTTACATGACCAAAAACGAATTTCTGTGTGAGTGTGTTATGGGTGTGTTTAACTGAAGCTTTTTTAAGTGTGTGTGATTCATCATTTGTCTGACATCAGTCACAACAATATTTCTCCTGATCTCTAGGCAGGAAATGGATGTTCTTAATCAATATGTCATGAACTTTAGCTGTATAAATGGCACTGCTGAGACTGACAGTAGAATATTAAAGCATGTAAACAAATTTAAGAGTGTTCAGAAGAAACTATTATTTGAAGGCTTAAAAATAGGCTTACGGTAAACTCACTCTGTTTAGCTCATGGAAAATATCAAGAGGTAACTTAATGTGATGTGTAATTTAGTAACAAGAACTGTTAAACGGTAATTGAAGCCTGAAAAATTCATATTATGTGTAAGAAACATTTCTAACATGGAGGGTAATTAAGTAGTAGAACTTACCAATAGCAGTGCATTTTCTTCTGTCTCTTGAAGTCACCCAATCAAGAATGAACAGAGAAAGTAATTTCATCCAACAATTTCTAGTCATCTTTGATTTGTAGTGGAAAGAGAAGAAAGAATCAAACTCCATACGGTGAATTTAAGTCTATTGAAAATATGCTTCCTTTTCTCAATAATCTTTTGCAGATTCTCTTAAAAGGAGACTGCCACTTTTAGTCAAGCACAAATTATTAGTCTCCATTCTGGGGAAACTGACTCTACAGATGTTCTGGGTAGGTGGTCTCCTGGTGTTCTCTGACCTTTAAAGTCCTTGAATCAGGAATTGTTCTTATATACGTATTTATTTATAAAATATCATTACACATAGGTACAACTGTATTGATTAATTACATATGCTTTTCGATAATAGGAAAGAACTACCAGCACAGTACAAATAGCAAATTACTAACATTTTCAGTAAAAAAAATTCAATGATCTTCAGACACAGAATTAGTTACTGAAGAGATCTGTGCATAATCTGGCAATAACTAATAAACCCAAGAATATTGCAGTCTATTTGAGAACAATTTGCAAAGAGAAAACAAAGCAAAAGTCTTCAGATAAATTATTCATTTGATTTAGTCATTTAGCTCTAGTAAGGAGTTGTAAACTTTTGGAAAATATGTGGCAAGGGGATACAGTTTTAAAGAGGTTGAAACAAAACTACTCTGCTCTTCTAGAGTTTGTTTCATCACATGTTCTCAAGGCACTTAATCATTAATTATTCTGAATATTAATTATAACCATTTTACATTTTAATAAACTGAGGCACACACAGTGCCTTGCCTGTGCTTACACAGCGAGTGAGGACAAAATTTGGGAAAAAAATCTATCATCTCACTAACCATTAAATGGGCTTACTGACACTATTCTGTTAAACTCTGCTACCCCATTACATTGTTAAAATTAATTTCTGAGGGAAACAACTTTTATGTGACCACAATAGGTTTTTATTCTCATACTGACAAAGGCAGAAAAATTCCAGAAGACAGAGATTCCACAACTATCGAGGAAGAGGTTCACCTGACCAGCTGTAGAGGTCTTTTGTGCAGGTGTCTACATCTGAATCTGTCATTATACACTCTCTTTAAGGTCAGTGGGAAGGAATAGGCACATATAGGGTAAGATTCACCTCACCCCGCTATTGGGGCCTGCGTTTGCCAGATCTGCCCCCGAGTGCCTCTTTACTGGCTCTTAGAGTAGCCTGGGGTTGTCATTTCAGCTGTAAGCAGAACCACAGAGTCCTACACATTGGGAAGGGCCCCTGTGGGTCATCTGCTCCTGCTGAAAGCACCAGCAACTTAGATCAGGTTGCTCAGGGCAGTTGGTCTCTGAATAGCTACAAGGATGTTTCTGGGGATATGGCTAAAGCTAAATGTGATGAACCCTATCGTGAATTGCAACATTCCTTGAAAGGGGCAGTCTGACAGAGAACAGAGATCCAAACAAGTGCTGCAACAAAATCAAGACAACCACACGAAGGAAACCAATATATTGAACAACAAAGAGTAGGATTCAGTCAGCTAAATGGGCGCTATGGAGTACCTGTATCTGCAGAAAGGTGCAGGTCTCCCTGTTTTTGTTTGTACCTGCCAATCTGTGTGAATTTCTCTGATGCTCCTAATGCAACTCAAATGCCCCAGGGTACCTATTGCTTATGCAACAGCATGATCTCCAGATTGTAGCAGCTCAAGATTCCCATACATGAACCCTGAAGTCACCAGCACCCATGTCTGTGATCTAGGGTGCTAGTCTCCCATTATCACTAATGGACATCAAGCTACCCAACAGAGCCCAAAGCGATGTTTTTGCTCTGCCTTAGACAAGCATCTTTGAGCAGCTGAATAGTTTTGTAGATTTATTATTCTGTACAGTGTCTAATGCCAGGGCTAGAATCTGGAACTAGATCAAGTTTTCTTCAGCTCCCAGACTCACCATGTTGCCAAAATATTGTATTTTCATAGGATATATAATCCATGATGCTTAGGAAGCATGTCGTGAAGTAGGTCAGTAAATACTGGTGTTTCGTGTTAACAGCTGATTAAGGTGACAAGTATGTTAAATATTGTGATCTGGTACAGATAACTGCAAAAGAATGTGGGACTTGAGCTTCGAAGCCCCTGCCAAAATCAGATGTGTTTGGATGCAGGCAGAGTGCCAAAATTACTACCACTGTTACTGCAGAATTAGCTAAGAATCCTGATTAAGAAGTTAAATATACATCCTGTTATTTATAAACCAGAAGCAAGGGTAAAGAACAAGTTTTTGTAAACATTTGTTAATGTTGTGATTTTGAAAAGATTGAGTAGTCCATTCAAATCCTGGTCCTATTTTCTCCTTCCTTCAGATTTGAGCCATCAATACTACCACTTCTTGCTCTAATTTCAGCTTTTCTTGGTTTTAAGGGGAAAGTTATGTCTTGGTAATAATTTGGAAACCATATTGCCTCCATAATGAAATCTTCCTAGGAAAGAATTTAGAAAATATTTAAGAGTCTGTTTAGCTTGAATTACAGTTTATAGAAATGTCGCCATGATTCGGCACATCATTAAACACTTCATTGTTTCAAAAATGTGAGAAATTAAGAGATGTCCCTCAACCCTTCTCCAAACTGCTGATTTGATCCACTCTTTAGTTAAGAGAGTTCCTTATCTAATTCCTGAATGTTCAAAGGAATGTTTTTTCTGGATATGTTGACCAAACAAAATTTGATTTGAGTGTATAGTGGTGCCTCAGATGCTTCGTATGACACAGGTTTCATTCCAAACACTTTAATTCTAAACACTTTAATTCCAAACACAGAAACAAAGTACCTTATGAACACTCCCACCTCTTCTATGTCACTACTTCAAATTTTTCTGTCTCAATGCAGCAACAAATTTGTTCCTGATTTGTGAACTTATTTGTAGCTATTGTATTTTCAAATTACTTCTTCTTGGCTTCAAGTTTACAGAACACAGTTAACCAGACAATTCTTTACTTATTAGTACCAGTGAATAAAAATCTGTCATGTTAAATTTTTTAAATATTTTACATGGATATTACTATACAGTTCCCATTCTTTATTTCTGCATCTAAGTCTCTTCTGATTTGGGGTGGCTTCCTGTCATAATTGTTGATTTCTTTATGTCTATTGGACCTTGACATTTAGGGTACTGAGGAAGCCATACGGAAACGGTTCCCATTTTGGAGCTAAAAAAAATCTGAATTGTCTTGCTGAAGTATGGCACAGATACCTTCCCCTGGAAACATAGCTAATAAAGAATGGTAGTTGTATGAAAGATATTTCAACAGAGTATGTATGAAAGGTAATGCAGAAGCATTTAGTAAAAAAAATTAAATAAAAGCCCCTGTATATTTTATTTGCTGTATTTCTTTCATATGTGCTGCAAAATATTCTTTGATCTGTACAATATATTGTCAAGTCATAAGGCACGGTAAAATACCATCACTTATGAAAAAACCACACATATAATATAAATATATAAGTAGCACAAGTATGTCCCTTTTTTCCTGTATGATCATAGATTACTATAAGGTTTCAGTCATGAAGTTAAACATCCTGCAGTAGTTAAACAGGAATTTTACCCCAAAGCAAGCGTATGAGCTATGTGATTATTAAGAAGCCAGATGACATGCACAGGTAGCTGCAGAAGCCCGGATGGATCAATGACGAGCTCTATCAGCTCTGGTTTTTCAAGTGAAAAGCTTTTAAGAAGAAGGGAAAAAAAGAATTATTTTTGATATAATGAAATGACTTTTCTCATGAGAAATTTTATCCAGCACTTGTAATGTCTTTTCTCTGTTATCGTTGCATCAATAATATTGTCTGATAATATTTTCCTCAAAGTAAATATAGTGTGAGTGCTATTAGTGTGATCATGTGTCCAGCAGCAACCCAACATAAGGTAAAGATGCTTAATGGTTCACTTAACCCTCTTGATAACATTTAAGTGATGATATCTGTATTACGACAAGGTAAAATAACTGTCAAAAATAACATGAGGAAAATATATCTGTGAGCTTGTCGCTGTTTTTTTTTTAAAGTCAATCAGAAATATAAGGATTTTCAGCATCCTCAGGCTCGCTCTTCTTATTTAAAGAAAAATCAATGGGAAATATAAGGAACATAAGTGCTTTTGAAACAACATAGTATCATCTGGAGGTCGTTTCTAGCCTCACAAATTCACTGACAAATTTTTCACAATACTTTCATCTCAGATATTTCACCAGCAGTTATTCAGGAGAAATGTTTGTGACAAATGTTATTTTTAAATAACATTTTAAAACAAATTCAATCCAGCAAAAATTTGGAGACTAAAAATTTTGAACTTTAACCAAATATTAACATTAGACACCTGGTCAGAGCAACTGTATTTAACTAATCAGCTAACAGAACTAATACTACACCTACATATTCATGACAAATAGCATTACTCCTTAACCCTATTGATTTGTGTAATGTCAACATGATCACACTGTGTACATATGTTTTTTGTAGTGTCTACACCTAAGAATCTTCATATTCTGAAATTCCATTTTCTAATACAATTAAGTGCTTCAAACAATTTTGCAGTTAATTAATAGTCATCAAAATGACTTGCTGAAACACTGATTTAAGAAAAAAATTATGTGAGAAATCATTATTGGCACACAGTTAGGACTGATTTTCAAATCTCCTTAGCAGCCTACAGGACTATGAAAGAACATAAGCTTGGAAGCTTTGACCAATAAAAAAATTATGGGTTTTGAAAAGAAACCCTTTTGGTGAAAGAGTGTGCACACCCTGTAAAAATTATGTGCCTCACTAGTTGGTTTTTTGAAGTATGGTTTTACAGCTCTGTCAGGCTATTCTGGTAGATCAGTGAGACAAGTGGTTAAAGCTGATGTGTGCAATTTTAGTCATAGAGCTACAGAGCATACCTAAAATAATAGTCAAAGACTGTAACTTTCTAGCAGTACTCCAGTTCTCCTTGAGGATTCTAGTCATGTTCCAGAGAAATAATTGCTGCTCGTCCCTGTATTTGATGCAATAAACAGCAGAACAAGAGCACTATATAGCCAGGTGGTGATTAGTTTACAGAGAAAGGAAGACAGATGTTATTAAGGCAATGATAGAGTCCTGGATTCCTCAGAAAATTACTGCACAAACCACAACGAAGAAAATGAAACAGCAGACTGCAATGGTATAATTGCGAAGAAACTATAAGGGAAAGGATGATGACCAAAAAATACAATAGAAGTATGTAAAAAGTCTCATTTACAGCATATCTATCTGACCAATAGCACAAAAAATATTCACTGTCTAAGTGAGTGTGTCTCGCTGAACCTTGACTAGCTATCAGTGAGTAACTGTGACTAGACAATGTCTGCAGACTGGTCTAGTTCCAGTTAGCTAACATCCATTAGCATCTTTGACTTAATTTCCTTAAAAAGAAAAGCAGCTTGTGCTCTCCCAGGACTCACTGTGATATGCACTACAGCAGAGCAAGCAAGTGTTGTGCTTCAGAAGTCCTAGGTCTTCTGACACAAACAGAGGCTTCAGTGTCATTCACTTGTCTTTCATGTTTATCTCACTGCAACCCTCCATAATTTTTTCTCATAGAAGATTTATATATTCCGAGTAATTACGTAAAGTGCTCCTTGATGGAAAACAAGTAAACAAAGAGAAACACTTGTTAGTGTGGACATTGAAATAATTTACAGCAAGTTAGCATACAAACCATTAATTACTCCTCTGTAAGTCCACACCTGCTAACTTATTTAAAAGCATATGTTTTAAATTTTTCAAGGTTCTTTTCTTCAGTCATCAAAACATCTTTCTAGTTCTTCTGTTAACTTGTCACAAAATTTCAATACTATTTTTGATATTTAACCTGTAATCATAAGTGCTTCTGTGGTTTAAAACTAACTAGTAACCTGTCAGAAGGTAAATATTGCCTCAGACTCTTGTGTTTTCCCCTATCCTCTCATCTGTGATTAATTTTACCCGTTAATTTCTCCCCAAGCACCCTCTATATTCACCCCATTTCCTCTGCAAAGTACATCTTCAAGCTGAAATTACCTGTCCTTCTGGGTCTCGCTGTGTGACAATGGGAGATTCCTAAATGCTGTTCTCAGGACTCTGCTAATAGAACTAGAGAATATAGAGGAAAAAAATTTTAAAATCCCAGTTTAGTCCATGCAGGTGAAATTCATTGGCTCACAAGCCTCACTAGCAGTCTAAAGTTTCAAATAATTTCACGTTCCTTTTGTTCTTTTATCTTTGCTAAACAATGTAATAATATGCATATCAAAACTCATAATCTATTGTAAGGAGTAGATCTAGGGGAATTCTAAAGATGCCAGGCTTCCCATCCAAAATTAAAAAGACCGAATCAATTTAGGAGATTAATTAGAGATATTTTCTCAATTTTATAGATGTGTTCCTTCAATGCATTTCTGCTGTATCACAAAAATTTTCAAGTTTAGGTTTTGTCATTTAATTCAGACAGCAACCAATCTTTTTTTAATTTCAGGATAGATTCCACAGATGAGGCAACAGATTTCCCTAATGTGATACTTTCTATTGTTAGTTGGAACAGTAGATAAGCAACTTGAATACAACACAAGCAGCTTGTTTTGATTTATTGTCTAAAGTAGAGGACCAAAATTTTATTAGTAAATAGAAACCAATTTTGGAAGGCAAAAAAAAAAAAAAAGCTTAAAATAAAATAAAATCCTTTGACATTAATTTGGTAAGTCAATTCATGATCTGGTAAAACAGCATTCACTGTAGCTGCTAATATGTTCTGAAGATGGACAAGCACACCAGGACTGATCCAGGGTGAAAGGAAGCTACAGATGGTCCTTCAGTAAAACTGGAATGGGATTAAATATGACTGATATTTTAAAGCTAAGATAAAAAGCTTTTAAAAAAGGGGAAGACAAATGTAAAATTCATTATTCTGTGAGTGAATTCTTATTATTTCTAAGAGGTCAACAGAGCTTGATACTTGTCCAGGTTAGAAAAAGAGTATGGGTTTTGATGTATGACTCGAAGAAGAGAAAAGGAAGAGAAATCAAATTAACAGTGTGGTGGGTTGACCTTGGCTGGACACCAGGTGCCCATCCAGCTGCTCTATCACTCCCCAGCTAGACAGGGGAGAGAGTAAGATGGAACACAACTCATGGTTTGGGATAAGGCGGTTTATTTAAAACAAAACAAAGCAAAAGCTTGCATACACAAAAGTGAAGCAAAGTGAAAGATAGTAGGATTTATTCTCTATTTCCCATGAGCAGCAATGGTTGGCCACCTCTGAGAAGCAGGGCTTCAGCAGGTGTGATGGTTTCTCAGCAGGCAGCCATCAGAGACAATGAATGCCTGCCTTCCTGCTCCTTGCCTCAGTTTTTTTTATCTGACCTGACATCATATGGTATGGAATATCCCTTTGGTCAGTTTGGGTCAGCTGGCCTGGCTGTGCCCCCTCCCAGGATCTTGCCCTCGATTAAGGAAGGAATGTTACAGTACTGATGCTGTGCTCAGCAGTAGCCAAAACACCTGTGTGTGCCCTTCTAGCTACCACTGCAAAGCACAACACTGTGAGGGCTTCTGTGGGAAAATCAACTCAGCCACAGCAATAAAAAGAGACTCTCTGAAACAGTGCTAGATCACAGAAGGATTAGAGGAATGGAAGTGATTTCTTTATTTTGGCTTCAGTGAAATAAAAATGGTGCATCACTGTAGTGTTTCTGATTCCTTCTGTTTCATTTTTGTTCATTTTGTGAAGTCCTCCATTTGGTCAAGTTCACTCTGTCTTGGCTTGTTTCTGATCAAGACTTTGACTATAAAATGTCTATGCTGGTTTTGGCTGCGTTTTGTGGATGGCAGCTTCTACTTTTGCGTAATCTTTCCTCACTTCTTGAAACTGCAATTATTCTGCTCATTCTAAAGTGAATGTTTAAAATAGATGAAAGTAACAAACATTAGAAACTCATATATTGCCATTGAGTAAAAGGGAAGATTGGGCACCCATAACATCTAAACTTTGATGATGTGCATCTTACCAAATTTTTCTCAAACACAATATGCAAAATACAGTATGACTCCTTCTGAAAACATAATAGATAAAACCAATACAGTAATGCTAATAGTACTAAAAATTATAATAATGGTGATAATAATACTAATAATACAATAATAACTTCTTGAAAATTCTATTGAATGCATTCAAGACAATCTATCCTGCAGAAAAGCTTAAAATGCCAATCAAGGCACATTGCTGGCTCCTGTTCAACTTAGTGTCCACCAGGATCCCCATGGCCTTTTCTGCCAAGATGTCTTCCATCTGAGTCACCCCCACCATAATTGGTGCATATGGTTGTTCATCCCCAGATGTAGGACTTTTCACTTTGCTTTGTTGAACCTCATGAACCCCTTTTTTCAGTCAACGTCTCTCTGGATGGCATCCCAACCCTGTCATGTCAGCCATTCCTCTCAGTTCTGTATTATCAAAAAACTTGCTCAGGGTACACTCTCTTCCACCATCCAGATCATTAATGAAGACGTTGAAGAGCAATACTCAGTATTGCTACTTGGCATACACCTCTAGTCACTGACCTCCAAACAGACTTTGTACCACCGATCACCAGAGCTTGATCATTCCGTTATTTTTTAATCCATCTCATTGTGTTCTCACCAAGCCTATACATCAACAACTTGTCTACAAGGATATTATGGAATCAAAAAAGCCCTACTGAAACCAAGACAGACAATATCCCCTGCTCTTCTCTCATCTACCAGACCTGTCAATTCAGGTTGTCAGGCTGGTCAAGAATGACTTCCCCTTTGTGAATGCTGATTGCTCCCTATCATCTGCACGACATCCACATGCCTGGAAAAAATTTCCAGGAGTAAGTGTTTCATAACCTTCCCAGACATTAAGGTGAAGCTAGTCAGCCTTTGTTTCCGTGCCCTCCTCTTCTTGACCTTTTTGATGACAAGAGTAAGGACTTGTTTGTCTCCAGTCCTCAGGCACTTCTCCCAGTTGTCATGATCATTCTTCACAATAACATCTGCCAGATACCTTTGCATCATGAGTTCATCCCATCAGGGTCTAAGGACTTAGATGTGTCCAATTTGCTTACATATTCTGTAACCTGATGCTCTTCCATCAAGGGTGAGTCTACACTGCTCTAGGCTTTTCCCCTGGTCATCAATACCTGGATTTTCTGAAGGTTGGTCTAACTAGTAGAGCTTGAGGTGAAGAAAGTATTCAGAAGGTCTTTGGCCTTCCTAACCACATCTCTGCATGCTTGGACAGTGCCTCTGTATTCTCATGTTGCCTGTACCCGCTTCCCCCTTCTGTATGCTTCATTTTTATGTTTAAGTTTGGTCAGGAGCTCCCAGTTCATCCACACAGGCCTTCTGGTAATTTTTCCTGTCTTTCTCATGGAGCCTGTATTCCCTCCAGCTAGGCAAATATTTAGAGATCAGCACTGGAACAGTCATAGACAATGCAGTAGGTTAGAGAAGTGAGCATCCAAGTCCCTAACTGCTTATGGGAATAAATTCTGAGTGATCACAAGTAACACAGCAATTGCAGTCAAGCCCCACACAACATACATATATTTTGTGACAGTTTTATATGCTGTAAAAGAGCAAAAGAGTTACCCTAGTTTAGCTGAGTAATTGCTAAAAATAATTATAAAAAGTTAGTAAACATACCATACACAGTTTCCCTCAGTTTTCTTGCTAAACATTTAATGCCTTTTTTATTTTGTATGGTCAGGTAGATTTCCATGCTCTGTGAGGTATGAATGACAGGAGCAGGAGTGGCAGAGGAGAAGCCTTGTCTTGCATTCAGTGTATAAAAATTCTACAAATATATCACTAATCTTGTGCAGAGAAACATCATTTAAAGTCCATATATTTGCTACTAAAAATTAGATAGTAATCAGATAGTATTATTCTACAAGTATAACCCCATTAGGGTTTTTTTTAACTCTGTGAAGTTTTGGTTCTTTCTCCTGTCAGTTTAAAAGGTCTTAGAGGAAGAATATGTTTAAATGCACACAAATTTATAAACTCATCTAACGTTGAAATTCTACCACAAAAATACAATCCGGGAGGATAGGATTCCTTTATATTTCAGTGAAAAAGATTAAGGATTTGTGTGAATGCGTGCTACTTTTCACTGTCAATTACTTGTATAATGTATTTATTTTATTCGTAAGCATCTCTTAACTGTTTGGATTGGATTCAACTGATTGCATGTCAGAATCTACAGCACAGATGTCTACATCTTTGCTAATCAATGTGGATCTATTTATAGTTAATGGAAAGAAACAGACATTTCTAGAAAGTGATTCATCTTGTCCCAAAGTAGACATCTACATTTAGTGAAAACTGTCACCCCTGTAAACCATGTTTGTCTCATAACTGTAGAGAGAGCTCAGGATTATTAGGTCACTTGTAGACACCCACAATCAGATGCAGACGTGGAAAGCCAGGGTATTGAAGATTTCCATGCTCATTCTCTGTGCAAATGACCTAAGTGTCAGGTGTTATCATGTGGCTTACCTCAGTACCGGCTGCTCCAATATGTATGATATACCTTGATATCAGTGGTGTGCAAATTTAAAACAGGGAGTCCTAAATTACAGAAAGTCATGTATTCAGCAATACTACACTTTCTTTTATAGTTTTTCTGTCCTTTTGTGTCATACTGGACTGGAGCACTAGCAGGTAAGAATGCTAGCATCAGGAGGATTACGGGATGGCAGTTCAGGAATATATGTGGGTCTTTCATTACCAGAGCTCCCCAGTTTTAAAACCTTCCTGTTTACCAAAACCTTAAAGAAAACCTTTATCCAATTTGTGAAACTCTTATTTTATTTTTATAAAAGCCTTCTCATTTCCTTTATTTCACCATTCTTGCAAACTAAATATTCGATTTTCAGATTCACTCCAAGACGTCGCACCCTCAAGGGGTGTATTACCCCATTCAGGGTTTCAATGTAAGTTCAAGTACTTGATCTCTAACATTTTATTGAAGTTGTGGGATGTAGAAATATTTTTCATCTCACAGGTCTCTATGCACACACCTGCCATGTCTCAACTAAATCTTTCTGATCTCAACAATTCCTACCTTGGTTTTTTTGTTTCTTTGGTTGGTTGATTTTGGGTTTTTTTGTTTGGTTTGTTTTGGGGGGGGGGTTGTTTGGTTTTTTTTCCTCTGGAAAGGTGTAAGATCTTGTTTGTAAGTTAGATGGGAGTACTAATGCAGTCCAGTTAATACATGACTGAGACATCTGATGGATTACATTTTTCAGATGTGTCATGACATGCATCCTCTAGACCTAATTTCATGATAAAAAGCTTGAGTAGACTGTGGTGGGAAGAGTCATCTCAATGCCCTCCCAGAATAGAATGGAACTATTATCTTTATTTTGAGAAATGATACACAAAACAAGTACAGCTCAGAGTCGAGGGCAAGAAGCGAAGCAGTACGCATCACTGAGTTATCACTGCGGGGAGAGCTGGCTAGGCAGAGCTCATTTACACAAATTACATTGAGACAGGTCTTACACCTAAGGCTTCTCAGGAGGACTTGTCAGGTAAGAAAAGAAAATACTGGCACGATTCTCAATTGTTTCTTATTTGTTAGTGGTCACTCTAACTCAGTGTGACAAGAGAACATCTGCAAGTAGGTGTGACGGAGTCCTGTCTGACTGAAAAGGGATATGTTTCCATAACTGCATAAGAATGAATACCATTACCAAGAGACTGCAGAATATGTATAAATTAGAGCACTGAGCTATGTGAAAAGGTACAGGTCCAGTGCTGAATGGCCCCAGATCTTGTGTATGTTTCAGTTTGAATCCATGTTTAAAAATAACATGAGAGTGTATATTGGAAGCATATATTACTCCATCTCCCAGAAAGCCCTAAGGAACTGTGTATGTTTACAAGATTCCATCACTTATACAGTGACTTTTTCCCACTAAATAGTACAAGAAGGTACTCTGCAGCCTAGATTATTATTTTTTTTGTGATAGTGATATAAAAATATGGAACTAATTCATTAGCTCAGCTAGAAGAGATACATTTGTGGCTTTGCAAAATCAAAACACCCCTATTTTTTTCATTAATTAATGTGTAGACATTTACAGTACACCCACATATAAGCAGCAGCAAACTTCTGAAGCTGTTCCATGTTCTAGAATATTTGTGCATTTTGTCTGGTAAGGAATATTGACAAGTGCCAATGGGTGCAGGAAAAGAAATTGACAGTATAAAGCCAGTCTTTCTTCCTCACTATCTGTGGGGATTAGAGAAACAAGGCACTGAACACGAGAGGATTTTTTCTTTCCTGATGTAATAACTCTATGTAAATGATGTTTCAGGTAGCCTAGTGAAATTGGCATCTGAAATGGAAAGGAGGTAATTTAAAATCTAGATGTGAATAAATTCACAGCATCTGATACAGAATGTTGTGACTAAGTGTTTAACTTTCAAATAACCCGTAATGTAATGTAAAGGTTTTAAATTAAATGAATACATTTTTAGGGCATGGTGTGGATTTCAGGATTTCCAACTCCCGCCCCTAAAACAGCCATTAGAAACCAAGCTTCCAATTAATTTTGAGCTGCATGCAGTACGGTGCTGGCTTAACAATTCTGAACAGAAAGATTTGAAACTAGATAACAACCTATGGGCTGTAAACAGGGTAGGCTTAACTCTTACTGATTTTAATGTGGTCTGATCAAGCGGACTGTAAATGAAAGACTCTGCTCTAGCTTGCCCACTAATTTGAATTGCGCTCATTTGACTTGTTTTCAATACCAGCATTATTACCTAAACATTTATAGTATCATAAAAGAAGAATGAAAAATATCCTGAAAGATGTATGGTAGTATTTTTTCCTAAACTCAATATGCATGAAAAGAATATTCCTGGAGATGAAATGGAGAGTTTTGTAGAAAAAATAGGCTGCTCTCTAACACTTTTCCCTTATTGTTTATGAAATTTCCACTAATTGCCTATTCAACCAACCTTTCCCTGACCCCTTTATTTCTTTACTTTTTTTTTTCACCACATGTGTAGGGTTGCTGGTCAGATGGCTTGTGCTTAATGGGAGCTGAGGGACATGCAAAGTTTGGATGGAAGAAAGCTGAAAATTAAAAAAATAACAGCAATCTACATTACAAATATTTCAGAACTCAGGAGGAAGTGTGCTGATAGAATCATCTGAGTGAGGAAAGTTTTTACAGGCTGCCATCACTGGCTAGATTTATTCTTATTTACTGCTAGCCTACTGAGCTATTATCATAAGCTTCTCAGCCACATTGTAGATACTTCCTCGGTCAGCCTTTCCTCCTTCACACCTGGTACAAAAACTGATTTTGCAGGGTGAGATACCACAGTACCATAATATTTTTTGTGAGGCCAAGACATAGCTGATTATGTCTTTTCTACTGACATATAACTTTGCTGCTACATTACCAAACCATTCACTATGAGGTGAATTTGAAGATGAAAGCAGTAAGTGTGTGTACAGGCACCCCACTATGGGGAGTTCTACAGCTTCTGAGACAATAGGCTAAATTTGAGGTGCTGTCTCACCGCTCTGTATAGCTGGTGTTCCAACACTGCCCAGTTGCTGCTTTCATTGTCATTTCATTGTTATGAAAATACTATCTAGCAAAAGAGGACTTCCATGAGAGTTTTCTTGCTGGAGGAGCAGCTCCATCTGGTCTTGGGGGGTCTTGGGAGTATGATTTTCATGCAAGGCAAAATGATGGCTGCAAGAAGGGAACCAGTCTGATGAGGGAATGGGCATATGTTAGGTCCTGGCTTGAGGTTTTGTCCAGATGCAGTGCTGGAGGCTGCTTCCCATGGTCACAAAGTTGGTGGAATGTAGAGGTAAGGGTCTTTGGAGGCTTGCATAGTAAGATGGGCAAGGAGACTGCTGTGAGGTTTGTTATCAGAGGGTGTGGATCTGGCAAGATTACAAATCTGGAACACATATATCTCAAAATGATCTTATTTCCGTATAAAACACAGACGGAAGAATAAAATGAAATAACATAAAGTAAGAGAATATAAAATTAACAATAAACAAGCAACTTCCTGCTCAGTTCTACTCTTCTCTGCGAAACAGATACTTAAACAAAGCCAGACTCAGGTTTCTCGCTGAGCAAAAAATGTTTGGCATTTTGACACCTGTTTTGATCTATAAAGGTATAACGGATTATGAAATAATATATGAATAACACAGACAATACAAAAATTTAAACAAATCAATGTATAAATTTAATTTTGATTTACTTTTATGGCATATCAACATTTTTTGAAACAAAGCCAGCTTTTGATGTATTTTCCTTCCATATGAAAAGAAAGGTTGGTCCATGGCCACTGGAATTAATGCAGCCTTCTATCCTGTTGTTTTATAATCTTTGAGCCAACAACCATCTCATCATAACAATAGTTTCCATTCCCTTCTGTGTTCTCCCTATTTAAGAGACAACCCATGGCTCATCTGGAGATAAACCTGTGATATTCAACTGAACAGTCCTTACGTGCCTATTAAGTCATACCTGACAATGGAGGTACTTCTCTCCATCTATCTCCTCTAACAAGATACTGGTATGACTAAAAATTATAGAATGGAATTAACTTTGAATCATCTACTCCCTTTTTTGGGTTTGGTTCGGTTTGTTTGTTGTTTTTTTTTTTGGTGGGTTGGTTGGGTTTTCTTCGCCTATTTTATTAAAAATTGCCCAGTCTGCCAGGAAATTATTTAGGGAACCTGACAAGTAAGATGAATAAACAGCACAGTCCCTTAAGTTTATAGCTTTTCAGATTAAAAAATTCAGTTGGGGAGTGTTTGGGGTTTGGGGAGGTTATTTTGTTTTGGGGGGTTTTGGGGGGTTTTAGTGGTTTTGGATTGTTTGTTTGTTTGTTTTAAATGAAAAATGTATTTCTGTGAAGTTTTTTTATCACGAGTACCTGATGCTGAAAGTCTCCACTTCACGTGTTCTCTACAGTCAATTAAACACTTAGTTCTTTTGAAAATTAGACAGTTCATTGTCATCTGGTTCATAATGTAATTGCAAAAAAAGAAACTGTTTGCAAAAACCTTTCATCAGAAACATCCTAAAAAGTGTAAACATTTGTTCATGTTTTAAGTGGAAAATAAACGGGGAGAAAACAAGTAAACAAACAAACATATAGATTGAATTAACTGCCTAGATTATTTAAAGCAGATAATAAATTTGGCCAGCATAACTACGGTCCCAAATGAGCTTTAGGCCAAAAAAACTCATGAGTATTGTTAAGCTTACCAAGCATGCAACAAGATACAGCCATTACAGGGGCAGGACACTGGCTTTTGCTTCAAGTTGAGACAGAAGGTCTACTGGCAGGCTGGTCCAAACATACAGGGCACTGTTTCCTGTCAGGGCCAGGGAGAGTGGGAGGCATCTTTTTGCTTTGTGACCATGACCACTTTCTGCTGTATCCTGAGCTTTCTTTGGAGACCTTGTGTGTAATCCTAACCCAGCCTGACCCTGACTTCATTTAATGTGTGAAAGCTCATGGATTGTATACTTGCCCAATATAGGCATTTCAGCTTAAAGTAATTTACATAAATCCCAGTGGAATAAAGAACGCTTGTTGTCTATCCAGTAAACAAGAAAAGAGAAATTCTGTGTTGGAGATATTTGACAGAATGTCTACCAGTTTTCTGCAGTATTTGTAGAATGTCTCAAAGCTTGGGGTTCCCACCTCACCTTATTCTGACACTTCATTGCTTAATTTTTCTGAGCTTTAAAATGAAAATAAATCCCAAGAAATGGGACTCATAAAAATGTAATAATTTCTTTCCAGAGCATTATATTCCCTTTTGTAATACACCACTTAAATTATTTGCTGCATTGTTTAGTTCACTATATGGTGACACCTCAAAAGGTAACAGTGAAATAAATAACACGGTCTATTCAATTTAAGACTGTTTTCAAAAATGTTTATGGATCACTAGTTGGTCATGTTTAAAACATTTTTTTCACAAGAAAGTGGCATTGGTAAAGCAGTTTCACTGATATCAGTAGGCATTTTGTAAATATTAGCTGTATATATTGAATATTTATATTAGTATCTATAAAAAGCTGACTGTAATAACTTTCAAAACATTTTTTTAAAACCAGTTTGCAATATAGTATGACATGATCACGTGTTCATATTTTTTGTCAATCTTGAATGCACACAGTACACCTTATTTATTTATTTGGATAGAGGTGATCCATAATTTGTAAGAAAAATCCTTAAATGTTAAAAAATATGAATAGCACTGGCATTGCTTGTAATACTAATGTAGCTAATAAATTACAAGATTGTGTAGAGACAAGTCATACAAAGTTTGTTTACTTTGTATTCTTGGACTACCGTTCCTAAACCAGCACTATTAGAACATGGAATAACGAAGGTAATTAACTTCTGATGTTATTAACTGATAGAATTTACAATATTTCCCATGTTTCAGAGCAAATATTGAATTTTCAGTCATCAAACAACAACACTCAAGGTGTCCTAAACTTTCACTACAGACTTTACTCATTATTAGACTAAGCCTTCAACTGTAAATATATCCATATCATTTATGTGTATGAAGCTCTGCAGAATACCTCTGTTTTTCTGTTGGCAGAAATGAAAACATTTTTTGACCCATATTGTTTCAGTTTATAGACTAGTCCTTTATTTCGCTAGCATGAAAACGCTGGTCCACAACCAGAACAGGAAATTTCACACACACCTCTCTCTCTAGAGTGCAGCAATCATAATGGTTTCGTTATCCTCAGATGCTACGTACAGCAACTGGTCCTTTCAGGAAGTGATTGGGTTTGTTGCTTAGCATGTTCCAGTTGACTGTAATTGCTCAATACCTACACATATTTCTTAAGCTTGCAGGCTTACTTTCATAGTAGATCTCCATTTGCCTACCCCAGCAGGAAGTTAAACCAGGTTCCTTGAAATTAGTTTATTTCCTAAGGGCTGAATTATGGTTTCTACATTTCGAAGCACAGGGGGATGACTAGCAGACTTGACTTTTAGCTGTGAAGAAGGAGGTGTTATGACTGGAACATGTTACTGTAGGAAGTGAACTTCAAGGCTCAAAGGAGGAGAAGTGCCAAACGCCCTTTTAATAGACACCTTAACCATCACATAAATAGACCTCCCACTTAACTAAACTCACAATAAGAATGAATTATATCACAGGAAACCTGTGCTCTCTTCAGCTGCGCAACTGCAGCATCCTTGCTTTCCCAGTACACTATACATATATATTTATGTACTTACAGACTTTGTTTCTTGACTGCAGATGTATCACTGGCAATATAACTCAGCTGGAGCCCACATACCAACACAAAATGACACACAGCTTTTTTGAAAAATTACTTTTGGTTTTGCTGTTTTCCTTAGAAAAAACTGACAGCATACTAAAAAAGGAGACATTGACATTTTTTTATCCTTATCAAGAAGAACAAAATGAGCAAAACTGAAAAAAGCTGTAGGTATTTCTGTTTTGTTTATGTATGCTGCAGATTTTCTTTACTAGTCTTTATTTTCTTTGATGTATTTTATTTAAGAGTTTATTTTGTACTTTCTATTAATAGCATTTTTGTAGTCTCTTAGGAGTTTTTGTTTGGATCTGTTTAAACCTTATGTTTCATGATTTCGAGAAATTATTTCACAACAAACTAAATATTTTTTACTTTGCTGGTGGTCTTAAAAATTGTTACAGGAAAATTCAGTTTAGTTTATAATGTAAATTATTTTAATGTATTACTTTTAATTAGTTTTAGTTTTCACTTTTGAGCAATCAAAAGAAGTAAAAATTACATTTCTGAAAAGCAGTTGGAAAATGTGACAGTGAAGAAAAATCTATTTTGGCATAACATCACTATTTGAAATTTGCAGAAATTTAGTAAAATTTTGGCAAGTGGAGATATTTGCTAAATACAGGAAAGCAGGTCTTCTGTACTTAACAAGTTATCCACAGGTATATACTTTTTTTCCTGTTCTTTTTGCTTTTTTAAGATGGAAAAAATAAATGGTTTTTTTTTTCAGATAGAAAAAAATACATGTTTTTTTCCTTCATTAGTCTCTCAGTTCATTTCAGACCAGCCATTCTGAAGGGGAAACTGCTGTATGAGTTAAAGAGAGATTGCTGATAAGTTCTTACATTGCTGAGAAAATATATACTGCTAAGGTTAAAGCTATGCAATTCACATTCTTAACTGGGACAGAGTTATTTATAGGTGAAACAAGATTTTAGGTGAATAAAAATATTTCTTGGTAAGGATAGAATTAACACATTATTGGTATGCAGTTGTAACTACATTTACAACTGTGGGATGTACCCTTTCTTTTTTTTTTTTATTTTTGTGTGTGAAAGTTTGCCTAACTAAAAAATTAATTATTAAAATAGCTGTTATTATTTTTGTATGGAAAATAAACTTGACTAATATATGAGCCTGAGAAGAGCATCCTCTAAATGAACATTTACATTTTGGGTAGTACCTTCAGAACAGGTCTAGGCCTTTCTCACACGATAAAGGAAGTGGATGCCCCATCATGCCCCTGTAAAACACCCACATGAGAGAGTTGGAACCTCCTCCAAATCAGGCATAGATGATGTTTGAATTTAGGCACTTTATCTTCATTCTTCTCAGTAGTTACTTTTCAGGTTAAGTTTGATTCAGATTTTCAGCTCAGATTATCCATTCTCTAATAGCTGAATGATTATTTTACTGTATATTAAAAAAAAAAGAAAAAAAGTAGCTTTCTCATACCAGAATCCCAGAAGCTACAGTGACTGCGTCTTTTAAAAAGATATGTATTACAAGTCTCTGACCTACATAGGGTCCATGTGACTGCTTAGACCAGTAAGTTAGAAATCACTGAAATTTTGCAAGTCTTTGAGAAGTAATACAACATCTGAGTGTTAATGCGAGGTTCTGTTAAGTCTCGGGAATCTGGAGAGGTCCCAGCTGACTGAAGCCAGTGAACATCGTCATGATTTTCAAGAAGGGCAAGAAGGAGGAGCCTGGAAACCACTGGCGTGTCAGTCACACTTCAGTGCCTGGTAAAGTTATGAAAAAGATTATTCTGGGAAGTATTGAAAAACAGTCATTGGTCACAGCCAGCA
The DNA here is from genome assembly GCF_001604755.1 of Lepidothrix coronata. Taxonomy (NCBI): domain Eukaryota; kingdom Metazoa; phylum Chordata; class Aves; order Passeriformes; family Pipridae; genus Lepidothrix; species Lepidothrix coronata. Next base: position 139,947 of record NW_016690534.1, on the reverse strand, counting down.
TGGCTTTGCATAAGACAGAGTAGTGCTTAGCGAATCTGATTTTCTTTTATGACATGGTAACCCACCTAGTTGATCAAGGGAAGCCAGTCAATGTAATCTTTTTGGATTTCAATAAAGCTTTTGATACAGTCTCTCGCAGAATCCTTCTGGACAAAATTTCCAGCAAACATCTGGATAAACATATGGTGAGTGAACAACTGAGTGGAGCACAGAGGTGAACAATTGGGTGGAGTGCAGAGGGTAACAGTGAATGGAGTAACATCAGACTGGCTACTTGTCACTTGTGGGGTTCCAAAGGGCTCCATCTTAGGCCCTGTGCTCTTCAACATCTTCATAAATGATTGAAATGCAGGACTGGAAGGAATAATAAGTAAGTTTGCAGACGATACAAAATTCAGAGGAGCTGTTGACCTCCTTCAAAGGCAGGGAGACCCTGCAGAGAGACCTTGGCAAATTAGAAGAGTGGGCAATCACCAACCGTAAGAAGTTCAATAAGGGGAAGTGCCCGATTCTGCACCTGGGATGGGGCAACCCTGGATGTACATACAGACTGGGGAATGAGATGCTGGAAAGCAGTGCCATGGAAAGGGACCTTGAGGTCCTGGTTGATGGCAAATTGAATATGAGTCAGCAGTGTCCTGGCAGCCAGGAGGGCCAACCATGTCCTGGGGGGCATCAGGAAAAGCATCACCAACTGGTTGAGGGATTGTCCTGCTCTGCTCCACACTGGGGCGGTCTCACCTTGAATATAGTGTGCAGTTTTGGGCACTGCAATATAAGAAAGATATTAAGCTGTTAGAGAGTGCCCAAAGGAGGACAACAAAAATGGTAAAGGGCCTTGAGGGGAAGCCGTATGAGGAGCAGCTGAGGTCACTTGATCTCTTCAGCTTGGAGAAGAGGAGACTGAGGGGAGACCTCATCGCAGTCTACAACTTCCTCGTGAGGAAAGGGATAGGCACTAATCTCTTCTCTGGGGATTCCAGTGACAGAACCTGAGAGAATGGCCTGAAGTTGTGTCAGGGGAGGTTTAGGCTGGATATTAGAAAAAGATTCTTTATCTGGAGGGTAGCTGGGGTCCTGCAGGGCTGAGGCTTGGACTCAATGATCTTGTGGGTCCCTTCCAACTCAGCATACTCTGTCATTCTGTGATTCTGTGTGATAGAATACTTTTTATCATTTGTAACTCTCCCAACTGAAAATTTCTACTTATGTTGCTTTATTTATGTCCTGGTAGTATTTGGGTGACACTGGAAATTTTTTGGTAATATTTGGTTCTGTATTTTTCCTGGAAATGTTACCTTCGCTGTTTCTCACTGTACCACAGTTGTACCTGTGTTAATGAAGAGAGCATAAATGGAAGAAATTACCAACATGGAAAATCAGGCATCTGTGACTGCATGAGATTATTATTTCTCCATCTGTAGAAAGGGTTTTTTACATAGTTGAATGTGAATAATTGCTCATTAAGCAGCAGCAGAAGCAAAGCATAATGCATTACATGCTTCATCATCTACTTCTGCTAAAGGCATGAGGAGGGGAGATATATTGGCCTGGGCAAGGATCTCTCTACAGCTCAAAAATGTTTGGAAAAACCATGTCCCACATCTCTAGTCAATAACCATAGGTTACTCTGCATGACATCACCCCACGTCACATTATCCCACATCACCAGATGTACTAGAGGATCAGAGTCCTCTAATAGACAAAGCCAGAGGTCAATTCACCCAAACAAGTCAAGGTATGCAAAGTCAGTAGATAACACCAATGACAGTCTTATAACATGGTGATAGAATGATACAAAACTGTGGATATTGTTTTTGAGGCAGTTCTACAACTCTTGCAAATAATATATAAGAAAGATCTTGAGCATAAACATTCAGACAACAGTGATAGTTCTGACTCCAGTCTCATCTCATGCTTCTTATTAACACCTGTTGTTATTCTTCATCCAGATCCAGAATATTTAGAAAGATTCGTCTATCCACAGAACAAACTGTAATCCTGGAAGTGTTTTGGTACATTGCCTGTGTACCGAGTGAAATCATATGGGCCTACTTGCAAAACAAAAATTTTAACTTCTGCAAGTTCATCTTATCATCACAGACTTGGGGCTACATGGACAGAAACATATTTTTGTCCTCTGATATTTTTCATAGTAAAGACTTTGTTGTCACAAATGAATTCATGACAGTTTTATAGTTCATAATGTACCATTTGTGTGTACAAGGCTGCTCAGGTTGCTGTTTGGGCAGTTAGAGTTGCTAGAGCCTGTGAAAAATCATTTATTCAACAGGATGTTATTAAATCTGTTTATTCAGAAAGAAGGATAACATCACAGCTGTTGTCCAAACAGATTGACTGCAGGTTTGCATTTAGGCATCATTATAAATATTGACGATGTTTTGTAAAGCCACTTAGAATTTGTGTCATATGTTAGAAAGACATACTTCTTTCAGAAAGGAAACAAAACTGGGAAACTATCGTTAGGCTCAGATAAAAACTGATGTGCCTCTTTTATGCCCAAATATTTCAACTTTAATAGGAGTTCCTGCTGAACATACCATATAAATTAGAAAACAAGGTTTTCATCCTTTTCCTCAATACTTGTCTATCATCTCTACTGAGGAAGCATTACTACCCCAAAAACTGAAAAATGTACTTCTTTAAAAAAATAAAACTTTGTTTAAAGAGGACTGCAGGAGGATGAAGCAGTCTCAGTTTCCTAATGTTCAGAAGACATTCAAGATGTACCCTTAGCTCCAACATTGTTCCAGCTCCCTTACCAGGAAAACGGGAACATTAGAAGTAATTACAGAATTCCCGCAGCTCCCATTGACAGCAGAATCATATTGTATCCCTACTCAGTAAACAGAGACTAAGGAAGTGCCTTGCAGAGCTCCCAGTCAAAAGAGACAAGACAAACTGAAAGCAGGATAAAGCTTTTTTGTTTGTCATAATTGCCATTTTTACTACCGAAAGGATAACACTACTTATAACAGTACTATAATTAGTACAACCACAGAAGACAAAATATGCTAACAAGACACTTGGAAAGGAAAATGAAGGGCCTAAGTAAGTTAAAAAGAATATTTTTTTACATTTTAACCATTTGCCACCAATGTTTTATGAAAACAGCCCTTTTGTTTAAAATATTTCAAAAAAAAAAATAAATTATGCCTTTCTTTTCTCTTACCTGAATGAAATCAGAGCAACAACTCGTGTTTAGGAACTTTAAAAGTTCTTGACTCAAAACGCCTAAAATTAGTGGTTTAAATTGGTGGAAAATTAGGTACTAAAGCTCCCTGTCCTGTCATGCCAGAACTCAGGTTCAGACTGTTGAGTTTTCATCTCTGATATTAGACACCAAAAGCCCAGCAACAAACTAAGCTTTCTACTCTAAATATTTAATATATGTACTTATTTTTGAGAAAATATTTTATTTGTCTTTTAGACCACTTCAGGCTTCAGAAACGTTATGTGTCTGTTTCCAGAGACTGACTGAAACCTTGCAGTTCACTTCATCATCTGTTCAATCCCAACAAGTCAAGGTGGTTTCCAGAAAGGGGGAAATATTCCAGTATTATTTTAAAATCTTCACTGAAGATATTTTTTTTTCCTGAGCTTCACCTGTAATTCATTGAACTAAAAGAAAATGTCTTACTGAGCTCCCATTCTTCTTTCTGAACTTCATTGATCTTCTATTATACTACTTTCTTTTGAGTTTGCTTGCTGTGGTTCCTTCTCAATGAAATATGTATTCATTCAGATATGAAGAGAAAAATACAAGGTCCCTTTCATTTGAGTGTTTTTGTATAATCAAGACACCACTGCAAAGGCTAAATTATTTGTCATTGTATTCAGTCAGTCAGTCTTGGGTTTGGATCCTTTTTCCTTGTGGTAAGAATCTTTACATAGAAGTCATCCGGTTTGTTAGGGAAGTAACTCCCCAGTCTTACACACACAGAAAAAAACCCAGCCAACAAAAAACCCAAGCTTTTCTTAATGGTGACTCAATATCACTCCTTAGTTGCAGGGGTTTATGCACTTTCTAACCTTCTGGAAGAGAAACCTGACAGGGAACAGGAGAGCCCCCCTCTATTCCACTTTCCAGTCTGCACAGTCATAAATTTAAGAGCATTTCTATATTACCTGAAAACACAATCTCTTCTATGCTAGAAGAATTCCTGCTGTGGTGTCCCCAGAACAAGTGTTTGTCAGATAATGGGAGGGTCCCCCCAGTCTTGTCTTCACCCGCCACTGCAGGTTTTCATATTATTTGACCCCTGAGCTTGTTTCACAATCCTGGTGACATCCAGAACACCTTGAGCTGGCCAAGAGTGCTGAATTGGCACCATTATTCAACTGAACCAGCTTACATAACTCCTAGGGTTTCTAGGTGTAAAGACTATCACCCTTGTGTATGCCTGGAACAATGGAAGCAGGCAGTTCTGTATTTTCTTCTCCCATGTTCCTAACCACATAGCTGCAGTTAGTTCAAAAGTGCAGAGGTAGCAAAAGCGCAGTAATCTGTATTTATCCATGGAAGCATTCTCTATTATTAAACACACCAGATAACTGGCAATGTTCTGCTTCTCAAAACCTCTGTCTCTGAATGCTCAGGCTCTTGAGTGTTTTATATTGTTCTTCCTTTTGTTTGTTTGTTCTTGCCACTGAGAACAAAACTTTTAAAAATTGGGCATCCTCTAAATACCTCTCACACAGAAATACTGGTGCACACACCGCACAAATATTTTTACACTTGGACCATAAAGCCAGCACTGTCTGAGATACTTCAGACTTACTTCATAGGCACAGATTCATTGTATAGAGCATTTTTAGCTATCAGGTGCTATCTAGGAACTCCTGTACAGACAAATTCATAGGCAGATGTTCAAAGACTGGGCTTAACACTTGCCACAAATCTGGTGTTTTTTGAAAGGATTCACTGAGCTCATACTGTAGAAGTACATTGAATGGGTGAGGTAGACTTCTCTGGGACCTCTGGATATGTGGTAGCTTCTCAGACCTGTTGTAGATGCTTAATTACACCTTTTTGATAGTCCTAGCAAAATCTCTGCCATTGGAGGAGGGGAGAACAAAAAAAAAAACCAGGAAACTCCATTAAAACAAACCACAGAAAATCCTGGGTATAAAAAAAGAGACTTGTTGTGTATTGTGCCAAAGTGAATGCATTTTCTTACCCTTTATTGTCAATGCTATCAGTACATCCTTATCTTTGCATCCAGCACAGGGAATCCATGCCATAATCCTCTCTCATATTCCATACTTTCTTTTCCATTACCCCCAACACACCACAATTTAATTGACAGGTCTTGAGTCTTGTTTTAAACATTATTGTGGTGGTTTCTTCACAAAGAAAGTTTGCTTAAATTGTTGGGATAAAGGAGATTGCAGTGAGAGGCACTGATAGGATGAGATGAGCCAGCTGGCAGATTTTATTGTAACTGAGGCAAACACCAGTTTCAATATAATCAGCCAGGAAACTGGAGCAGCCCTTGAAAACTCAGGACATTCCCAGAAATAGTAACATCTGGTCATCATAAAGATTACATTTGTAGATTCCAGATATATTTGAGATAGGAGCTCTGTAAGGCAAGCACTTATAGCAATTGTTTCATTTCTTTCTACTTTTTTCTTTTTTTCCTGCAGTACTTCTTGAACAGCTTAAATAGGAAACTTGATCTTCGCTGGGTACTTTGCCATTGTCTGCTTCACAGCAAATTTCCTCTGAAGGTCTGACTTGGGTTTATTTGCTGGAGTTTCATTTCCCTGTAAAACCTGCCCTGCAACATGGAGAGGAAATTAAGGTACTGGTCTTTCCACTTTTCCTCTTCATCACTTTCCCTTGTGGTAAGAAACACTGATTAAAAAGAAAAAGTTTATTTAGCCAAAGTGAAAATCAATAGCATCAGTCAGGTATCTGTTAAAAATAAATAAATTATACCTCTCTTTGGCTTCTACCAGCTACCTTTTCAGGACCTGCAAACAAGATGTAGTAACAACTCACTCTGGCCTACCTACCCTCATTCTAATAACTTTCTGGTAATAAATTAAGCCTGGAATTTATTTTTTTTTTTACTCTAGAAGTTCTGCTAACTAAATTGCTTTTGCAGTATAGACAGCACTTGTTCATAACTAAGTAGTGCATTGTGCCTGACAATGGGTTAATGGGCCAAAACAACTCATTTTGAGAATGTTACCTGTTTTGGTCCAGCAAACTGGTTCCAGAGTCTCACACATCCCACATTCCCTTCGCACATCTGGACTCTGCACAGACAAAGTTTTCTTTCATATAAACTGTTTATTGTTCTGTGAGATTGATGCCGTTAATATTGGCTTTCAGAATGACAGATTAGCATCACCAGTTAATCAGGGCTATTAGCAGATAAATATCTGTAATTTAATCACTACGGGAATTTCTTTTCCAATAATAAGATTTACAAATGCAAGTGATTAAGTAATTAGCTTACATCTCCATAGATTACAATTCCTCTGAGCTTTCTTCTCTCACTTTTTTCCCAAAAGGTTTCCATGTTTAATTAACTACTCCCTCCTTTACATCGTCTTTGTATGCACATGTGAGAAGTGGGGTGGGTCTTTCTCAAACCAAACTGCACCTTTTGTACATAATTCCACAAGGATCCTCCTCTTCAGTACCTCTTCTATCTCTCCCAAAGGGTTAATACCCACCCTGCCAGTCTTTGAGCTATAATCTTTCCAAGTTCTTTTCACAGTCAACATAGCAAGTGGGGTGCACAAGGGGAAAGAATAATTTACAGGAAGAGGGGAAAAACTGCAACTGGAAAAATTGTATGCACTTGATAAAATAAGAGCCTGGCTTGCTAAAACAGTCTATCCAAACGGTTCTCAAGGATCCCTTTGTTGCCTTTCCACTGACTTGGCCCTGGGGCAAAAGGCAAGTTCCACTCCTTCCAAACTTATATTCTCCTATTTGCAGAGTAATTTGACAGTTACTGTTAATTTCCTAAATGCAACATGAAAGCTGTTGAGGGAAGCCTGAAAAAAGGGTGGGGAGGGGGGGAAGGAGAAATTCATAAAGAGCAGCAGAGAATAAGGACAAAATTGCTTCCACGTGTGGTGCAGAGGCACAGCTTGGGCAGAGATCTGTGGCCTTCCCAGAGTTTGACCTCTTGAGGTGGTGCCAGTTTACAGGAGAAAAAGCAATGCTCTTTAATGAAGGCCTAATTTTTATTGCCACTCCATTGACTTCAAAGTGCTTCAGGCTGCCAAACATAATTTCACTAGAGGTATTTTCAGGTGCAGAGCAAATACTTCATAAATAATTTCCTCATTAGATTACAAATTCCATTTAAAAAGTGAAAGGAGGACTTGCTTTTCTAAGGCTTTCTTGGAAGCTGATTAAAAAATCTTTCAGAGGGATTCTTTATGACTTTAATTTTGAAAGAAAATAATTAAACGGTTTTAATTTTTTATTTATATTTTTAAATGAACATGCAGATTGGTAAAATGACCAAGTATGGTGGAGATATTTTAATATGCTCTCAATTAAAACATATAATGCAATGCCTGGGTGCCTTTCCTTTTCCTTCTCCTCCTCATCCTCAAATTGCTACTACGCTCAGCGACCGCCAGCAACCCAGTGTCAGCCCCATTGGGGCCTCAATTAACTATGTAGATCTGTTCACACTTCTACATTTTTCATGTTTACTCCTCTGCTCAAGTAAAATTTCCTGTAATTAAAAAAATACGCTTCCATACATCCTCCTTATCATATCCTTCCTGTGAAGCAGGCGCAGGGAGCTGCTGAAGCTGACAAAGTGCTGCTATCAGTCAGAAGGAACGGGGATGATTTGAATGGTGTTTATGTTTAACGCACTTTGCAAGCTCAGATGAGACCACTGTCAAGGCATAAGGGAAGCTGGTGGGGAGGGGATGGAAGTCAGAGTGGCAAGCTCCCATGCCAGCACTCCTGATGAATTACAGCAGCAGTAGTCTGTAGCTCCCTGCCTGTCCCTGCAATGTCCCTGTCAGAGCTACTGTTGTGATGGTGCTAAAGTTCAATGCCTTAACGTTTGTAAGCCACCCTCTACTCACTGGACAGAAATAGAAATGCCAGCTAGTACTTGGGTGCAGGGCAAGTCTATAACTTTTTAGTTTACTCTGCTTTCTTTTGCCAATAAATTTGCAAATTTAACTGGTTTTTCACTATTTCGTCTCATGAAGGTTCAGTTACTCTAGAAAACCAGGAACAAGTGAAAACCAGGAAGAAAAAAATGTAGGGAATTACTGACTGTTTTGACAGTGTTTAATTTTCCATTTCTTTTTCTGGAGAGCACTAGTTGGAAGATGAAAATTAGCATAAATATTGCAGGAAACATTTTATTCTGTTGTCTCCTTGAAAACTAGCTGGGTTTGATTAGATTACAGACTTTCAAAACTTATATATATATATGTCAGTGTATATACTGCAGCTCTATACTGCAATAGGGTTTGTTAGAGACTTTTTATCTCTAAATCTTCACTGAGCAGGCTCCAGCCTCAAATCCTTTTGTCTGAGGCTTTGCTTGACTGAACAGCATTCATCTAAAAAACTTTAAAAATCACAGTTCCCAAGAAAAGATAATTTCATTGCTTCAAAACCAGTGAAAGTATATTTCTTTCCTCTTGATCAGGGATAATTGTACACACTTTGTTGTTTCACACTCTGAAGCGCAGTCTGCTATCATCCCACACTTAGGTTACAAAGTAAGACTGCTACGGATGTGCTAAGGGTCTCTTTTCTGGTGGTTGTCTTGGAGTGTGTGTCTTCCACACAGGATGAATGTATCAAACAAGTGTACGCACTTGATTGCTCCCTACAGCAAAGAGGCTACAAAAATAAAGATGAGATTCTCAGTTTTTCATGTTCCTTTGATGTATAACAAGGACTTGGTGTAAGGCTTTGAGAAAGTAGTAAACTCAGAGAGAGTTGCAGCTTTCTATTTTCACCAGTTATTCTTGTAGCCTAATTTTTTTTCCAGGCTATTTGTGCTTCTGTGCTGTGTCAGAGGGGACAGGAGGGTCTAAACTGAAAAGAAATTGGTGAGAATTATGCAATACCAAGGAGACATCTAGGCTTCATGCACAAAGAGAAGGTGGAACGCTAGTGGAAGGGGAACTTTCAGAGAGTAAAACACCATCAGCATTGCTGGCCATGAAAAGCTAAGATGAGTGAAATTGCAGTGGAATTTCAGTGTAGGGCCATTTTTTTCTGAGGAGATAGCTGAACATGATATTTCAGTTTCTCTTCTCTTTTAAGTCTAATTTAAATTCTAATGACTAATGTTTTACATGAGAGGTCCCTGCTACAGCCATAAAAATTTTGGAATTTTTTGCTAATATTGCACTGTACATTGCTATATTAGTCAAATGTTGCTGTGATAAAGCCAGGTTCAGATCACACTATCTATAATACAGAAGGTCTGCAATTTTTCTTGTTTCCCTGGTAACAACTGTAAATGCACTAGCTCCCTGGACTGCTCCACCCCTCCTGCTGCTGATGTCAGACACAGGAGAGGCACATGTGCAACTCAGCTCTGTACCTGTCAAACCAGGCGGACGTTCTGTTTGATCACCCATGGTTTGGTCCCACAAAGACCATTCATTTGGTGATCAGAGGGCAGTGTTAATTTAGTCAGATATCAGGATACTGTGCTGGGGGTGGGGTGGCGGGGCAGGGGGGAGAAAAAATCCCCCCACTTGTGCTTTGGTTTTAATCAACAAAGAGAATGGGGAGGCTAAAAGAGCTATCATGTGGCTAGAACTGAGGCAATGTATTCCTCGCTGATAAAACGAGGATCAGAGCCATTTCTGCTAATGTCAATAATTTCCGATAATTGGGTGCTGCTTAGTGCCAAAGTATTCTCAAATTCCATACTCTGTTGCATGCATGCCAGCAGGGTTCAGCATGAATAATGTTAATACAATGAAGAGGGAAGGAATGAATGAGGATTTTCCATGTGTTAGCTGACAGGATCACTTTGAAACAAATGACCAGTCCTTATTAATGCAGCTATTATTTTGATAAACCAACAAGAATGAATGTGGTATTCATGAAAATGTGATATGCAACATTGTGGGAATCTCATTGTAATTTTATAATTAATTAAGGTACCTGTAGCCATTATTGGGAAAGATTATGATCTGACCTTAATACCCATGTACTAAGCTGGCACATTGCCTATTTTCAGATCAGCATTAATGAAGATGAGCATTTGTATGCAAGTCTCTTATCATCATTTTGTTCAGCGTGAGTTTATTTAGATAATTCTGCGTTTGCCTTAGCAATTACGAGTCAGCATACAGCTACAGTGAGTTTCTGTGTGCTAAGGTATATTTTTCATCATAACCCACAGAAGTGCATACTGTTCACCATGGTAATGATAAAGTTTATGTGGTGACTCTGGATGAGAATAGTAACTCTTTTTCTGCAGTGACCATCCATCCTGCTTCCCTTCTTTTTTGATAATACATAGTACACCTTATAAAAAATTTCAGTTTGAACGTTTTTAAAGGGAGGGGAAAACCATTCTTATTAAGGGAGTATTAAAAAACCAAACCTGTAATTAAAAAAAGGGTTTGATCTAAAACATCTGGCAATAAAAAGTTGATTTTGTTGTATTTCAAAACTTTTTGGCTAGCTTAGTAAAATGAAGTTCAGTTAGTAGCTGTTATAAGTAGCAATAAGTAGCAATAGCAATTTCAACAGTACTATGACAAGTAATTTGCTTTAATGCTCAGAATTTTCAGTCAGGATCACTCTGCTGGGGACTAACAAAACAGATGATCATTGAAGGAAGTGACAGGCTATATTTTCTACTCTGCAGAATTTAAGCAAGACTACATATGTGCACAGTTGTGGTGGCAGTGGTGGCAGTGGTCTTCTTCCAAGATGTCCACAACACTGAGTAACAGAGCAAAAACAGAAACCAAAAAGCTGTCAAGGTGAGAACCTCTTTTAGGGGGTACAGTCACTCTCTTAGGGGGGAGATTGAGTGACCCTACTAAACCAGCTCAAAATGCAGGAGCTGAAAATAAAGAATTCAGGCAGAATAAAAATTCTGTCTAGCACTTGAGAAACTGTAGTTCAAGAATTCCTCAGGCAGGCACAGTTGCCTGACCAGTAAGAAAACTGGGCCTTTTCAGCTTTCTAAGTGTAGGTGACAAACTTTGAGATAAAGAAGTAGAATACAGACTATATCCCAGGCTTTTCTATTCTGCAATGCTTCATTGCCATTATCCAGAATAAACAGTATTTTTCCAGAAGAAGGTTGTTTGGTTACTCTGTTTACCTCTTTTTGTAGAATCCCAAAGTGGAAAGTTGCAGATATAGCTCTTCCAAGGATACACATACTTTTTATTGGCAAACACAAGCTTTGTCTACCTAGACTGCAAGCTATATGGAGGCAAAATAATTCCAGATCGAAAACATCTAGTGGCAGCTAATGCTGTGCTGTGTTCTAGGCAAAAAAAAAAGCTCATTCAACTCATTCAGCTGAGTTCTCATGACACAGTAGAGAAAATAGGCATGTCATAATCTGTTATTTAGTGAACTCCCATTTGGAGTTCACTCCAACATAAGCAATTCGAACTATAGTACCCTATTCAATCAGCAGCTAAGTCTGTCATGGACACCACAATTCTGCAACTGTTTAAAAAGAAATATGGTTGGGATACAGTTCCAGATTCAACCTTTAAATAAGAGTATCAACATGTGAGATAGGTGTCTAAACACCTATACAGTCAGTGAGAACCAAACACTGCAACAAGTGGGGTACAGAATGCTATTAAGCTGGTTAAATGTGAGAACTTCACTGTCCACACAAGGTGATCTAATGTCATATGAGATGCCGCAGTGCCCTGGGAGATCCACACAGATCTCTTGGACATATTGTAGAGTCTATAAGACATCTTGTCTTTCTGAACTGACAGCTGGAAGCCTATCAAAGTTCCAGGAGACATTAAAAAAATCATCAGACACTTGAGTGTGGTTGAATAACTTTAACTCTAGTTGTGTGCTCTAGTAGAGTTGTAATTCAACTCTAGTTGAAGAAATGTAACACTAGTTCTGGCTGCTCCGAATAAGACTTAAGCTATATTAAATCTGTCTTCAGTGGGAACGTAGGCACCTAACTCGTGAATTCCTACAGCATGGAAACCTAAATTTAGGGTGCTGAATCTAAAGCCTGAATTCCATTCTTGGCATGACATTCAACTGCCTGGCAAGTGACAGGTGGATATACCACAGAGTGTCTTTCTTGGCTTTCATCTGTCTAGAGATGTCCCTGGGGTCTTATGCGTGTGCTTGCCAGGCATCAGTACCATGTAACTCCAGGCATCATCAATGTCTGTGTTCAGGTAAAAGAGTTGAATTACTGAACCTCTGCTTGTTTTTTTCCTGACTCATGTTTCCTCACAATTTGGATACAGTGCTAAATAATAAATGCAGGATCTCAATATGGAATCTATTACAACTTGGAAGTAATGTGCATAAAAAGTTCTGATGCCTGTAATTTTATTTTTACAATTTACCAAAATGGCATGGAAATATGAACTAGCCAATTAGAACTATTAGTTTCACATAAAGAAAACATTTATCAGCTTCCTTTTTCCAACACATGTAAGCATCCTAAAATGTGTTGACACATCACTGGCTGAGATAAGAATTGCTCCAAATATTTTCATTACTAAATTCTTCAAATATTTTTCTTTTCTTTGTTTCCCCCTTTTTTTGTTTCTTTCCCCTTTTTTTTTTTTTTTTTTTGTTTTTTTTTTTTCTTTTCTCTATTTTCCCCCCACCCAACTGGGATTTAGAAGTTGCTGTAGTGTTATCCAACTTCTAATATTAAAAATTCTGTCTCATAAAAACTGGATCTAACAGGCATCAAAGACTTGCATTCCACTGCGATTTGAATGGTAAAAAATGTAAAAGTGCAGATCTACACACCTTAGTATTCTCAATAAGACTTTCCATCTTACATCTTTTTATCCTTTAACTGGATGTGACTGCCAATTGGGTTCACATTAAAAAGTAATAAGCTTGCACTGGACATAGCATAAGTATTTTTATAGGTATTTTTATGTGATTGAGGACAAATGACATCTTGATTAAATTATAATTCAAGTAGACACTTTTCAGTAGCATTATTTTTTTCACTTAGCTATATTAATTGTTTAATATTTACTTTCTTCCACCTCATCCATTTTCCTGCTCTTTGACTAGGAACTCAATGAAGCCAAAATTCTGTGACAGTCTCTTTGACAGCAGAGTTGCTTAACAAATGCTATTTATTGGTCTCGTGACATGCGCTGTCTCAAGATCCAATTTATTTGAACAAATTCCTTTTTTATTGTAGTTTCTCTTACAAATCATAAGCATAATTACAAATTACATATCTTTAATTTATAACAATGGCAAACACGTATCTATTACTCTGTACATCTGTAGAATGAATGAAAATTTTCCACATCAAATTCATATAATAAGAATTTAATCAAATAGATATAATCTATCACCCATTTAAAAGCACAGATCTTAGACTCTTTCAACTGTCCTACATGTCCATCCTCCATTTTCCAAAGTGCCTACAAAACTAGAGAGGAACTTTTGCAACATGTTGACATCATTGACAAATCATTCCTAGAGCACCAAGAAAGGAAAGTTAATTGCTGAGACAGTTAAACCTGCTTTTCATGGGCTTTGGCATAGAATCCTATCTTGAATATTTGGAATGTTTACGGTTATTGAAATTCTGGCAAAACAGGTTCTAAACAACTTAGACACTAAAACTTACCTGCACAATTACAAGATTCACTCCGGAAGTTCTCCCTATAAATTCTGATGTAAATCTGGGTAGCATTAATGAAAAAAGAGCACCCAATTAAAAGCTCAAAAGGAATGAGCCTCATTTCATTCCTTGTGATCTCCAGGTATGGGATTCCAAGCAAACAATACAAAAAGCAAGTCCATGGACTAACAGAAGAAGAAGAAAAAAAGAGCAATGGTACGCAGACGAAACAGCTGCACCTTCTTTATCAAGCAGAGATGGAAAAAGGCTTTCTGAATCCATTGCTATTTCTGAAAAGGACTGATGTCAGTTCTAACATGTTCTTTCAGTTGTAAACCTGAGTGAAAAATGGCAAATACACTTTTCAGTATAAAATGCTGGTATAACCTTCAGGAGCTTTTCTTAAAGTTCTTTTCATTAAGACCCTCAACTTATAACAGAAACTAATTTTTCAGTTATATAGTGATTCTGATTCATACTTTTCCTAAAATAAATGTCTTGTTGTTCAAATAATGTCATTTAATGTGTAATAACATTACAGTAATACATAAAGCTCAATTTCCAGAGTGGCTTATGATAAATTTTTGCTGTATTGTGAATTTTCTAGCTTAGAAGGCCTACATTCCCCTGTGCTCAACCAAGAATTCCCACTTCCTTTCCAGTGATCATATTAAACTCTAAGGAATTACTTTTCCCTCGGTTAAGCTACCTCAATTCTTCACCAAGAGGAGAACTCCTCTGGCCAAGCTTGTAATGTATGCTAAATGCTAACTTACAGGACTATTACTATATACTTGTAGTCCTGTACACATGCACACCCCCCCAAAAGAAACCCCAAGCAAAAAAAAAAAAAAAATTGTTCACTGAGAAAAAATGTAGAATGCCAAAATAGCACATGAGTAATTGTCTGGACTGGTCATAAAGCCAGTTTTGTTGGTTTCCCCAATCAAAGTCATATTACGCAGAATAAGCAAACAATAAAATAAGATAATCAGTATTCAGAGGAACCTTTGAAAATGTCAACGTCAAAAGTACTTTTGTGCAATGGCAGATTTTGTGCAAAATACCAGTAAGCACAGTAAGGGACAGTAGTACTAGAGTGAAAGTTTTCTAATTATACAAATGCTTTCTTGCAGCATCCATTTGCTTTTCTAGGGAAATATGCTTCAATTGACTATTTCTCCTCATCAGTGTTGAATATATATTTTCCCAAGAGGCTAGTGTTTTGACAAGTAGCTGAGAAACATGAGGATGTTGCCACAGTGAAATGATTTGTCCAGTCATTTACTCATTTACACTTAGTGGCTTTTTAAATATTGGATGAAGTTTGTTGAACTTAGGCTCATTTCCAAGACCAATCTCTTTTCTCTTTCCTCTAGGTCTCAAGAAACAACTTTGGTTTTATTTACAAATTGACCTGCATTTTTGAGGTGAAGGTTGTTCTGTGGTTTTGTTTTAATTATCACAGTATATCCCCCACAAAGCTTGTTTCTGTTCTCCTGTGAGCCTTTGTAAAATTCTTTCTCCACCCTCGTGAATCAGCCCACTGGGCTACACTGGGGAAGGGCAAAGAACAGACAAGGACAATACTGGAGGTGTGATGTTCCAGGGCTGACAACTGTATACTCCATTCAGTGTTTTGGCTGGGGGTTCTTTTGTCCTTTTCCAAAAGCTACAACTCCAGCCCCAGTGAGACAATACTTATGTGCCAAAAGCCCAAGTAAAATTTACTTATAGGTAGTACTTAATATTCCTTGTTGGCACAAATATTTTTCCTCCTTCTAGATACATTGTAAGAGAGGTTTTGAGGATTTTTTTATTATTCCAGTCGTTTCTGATACATTACGTGACTGATTTTCAGTTAATCATCTCCGTGCTTTCTCTCATATCATCTCTCTACTAAATTCAATAAAATATTACTTTAATAATTCCAATTTGTCTCACCTCAGAGTAAACCACACTCCAGAAGTAATGACATACTTAGTAAGGTTAGTTGCTAAGTTCTACCCTTCCAACCACTACAAATCTTTTTTGACAAATCTAAAATTACTGTGCAGAATCTGAGAGGTCAGGATATCCTCTCTGAGACGGAGAATAAAACCTTAAGGGATAAAGACCAATATTATATAGGGATAAGCTTAGCTTGGAATACATACACTTATCTCCTGTCTAGTTTTTTTAAGACTGAATAAAGGTAAGTGCAAAAATCCTTTCTTCCCAGAGCCAGAGATTACAGAGAGGTGATTGATTCCACTACAAGTGTAATGTGTTCTTTTCTCTGGAAAGTAATGAAAGAAAGTTAGTCTGCCAAATTTATTTCTTTATTTGCAACTAACAACTAGTAATTTTAGTCTAACCTTTGTTTACAACAGGGCTATCAGTTAAAAAAGAAGTTAACTTCTGATTAATTTCCTTCTTTGTCCCTAGAGATTCTCAACAATCGTATTTAGGAAGAGCATTGCCAGCAGGTCTTGGGAGATAATCCTGCCCCTCTGCTGTGCCCTAGTGAGGCCACACTTGGATTGCTGTTTCCAATTCTGGGCTCCCTAGTACAAGAGATACACGGAGCTCCAGAAGCAGGTCCACTGGAAAGCCACTAAGTTGATCAAGGGTCTGGAGAATTTCTCAATAGGAAAGGCTGAAGTGTTGGGTCTGTTCAGCCTCAAGAAGAGATGACTGAGAGAGGACCTCATCAATGCATACAAATGTCTGAAGGGAGAGTGTTAGGAGGGTGAAGACAGGCTCTTCTCAGTGGTGTCAAGCAATAGGACAAGAGGCAACAGGCAGAAACTGATGCACTGGAAGTTCTACCTGAATATGACAAACAATTTCTTTACCGTGTGGGTGACTGTGCACTAGAGAAGTCATGGAGTCTCCCTCACTGGAAATAGGCAAGAACCATGTGGATGCAATCCTGTGCAATGTGCTCTAGAACCAAGGTATGAGCCCCAAAACATAGCAAATGACAGATTACTAGACTAGGAAATGTAGAGGAGCGAGGATTAGTGTTTAAAATCCTACCAAAGAACTGTGAGGTTGCTCCAGAGTGGTCCACTCACCATTCCATACATCTTGAAGCCTACAGCCCTTATGTACTTGTTGTAGTTGAACCCCTGTAAGCAGCTAAGCACCACCCATCTTCTTGCCCACTCCTCCCACTCAGTGGGATGGGGGAAAGAATTGAGATAGTAGAAATGCAAAAACTCACAGGATGAGATAAAGATCTTTTAATAGATAAAGCAAAAGCTGTACACAAGCAAGGCAAAATAAGGGTTCTATTCACTACTTTGCATTGGAAGACAAATGTTTAGCCATCTCCACAGACAGGACTTCATCACACCTAGTGGCTACGTGGGAAGACAAACAAGATCATTCTAAACATTTTCCCCTGTCTTTTATTGCTGAGCACAATATCATGTGGTGTGGAATATTCCTTCATCATTTGGAGGCAGCTGCCCCAGCTGTGTCCCCTCCCAGTATTTTGTACACCCCCAGCCTACTCACTGGCAGGGCAGTGTGAAGAGCAGAAAAGGCCTTGACTCTGTGCGAGTAGCCCTCAGAAATAGCTAAAATATCCCTGTACTAACAACCCTGCTTTGTTCACAAATCCAAAACATGACACCATGCAAGCTGCTATGAAGAAAATTAACTCTATAGCAGCCAAAACCTAACGAGTCCTCAGACTGTGCATTCAGCTCTTCCACGATATCCCCTGTGCCCCATTCGTGTTGTACTAATCTCCTAGGGCTGCAATTTGTTTTAGGTAGTGCACAACTTTTGCACAAAGCCCTGAGAAGTGGCTCCATCCACTGCTCCATCCACACTAGAACAGCTTATACACCTTGTTATACATTACTATGATCTGCAGCAACTCAGTGTATGCTCCTTATATGCTGATAGGAGACCTCTTCAGTTACAGCCTGAGTTTTTACATTTGGAAAGGGAAATATTGCTAAAACCCAAGGTTTTGTATGATTTCATATCCAAACGAGACCACATGACAAGCTGTGTCTGATTTCTGCATAGAAACATGAAATGTTTCTTTCCAGCAAGGCACAAAACCAGGCATGATTCATATGGTTTATACTTTTGTTTTGAATTTTTGCAGAACTCTGCTCTGTATCTCATTACCAGTCCCCAAGAGACACCCGTCTCTAGCCCTTAAATGGGGATTTTGTCAGGAAGTGTCTCTCATACCATAAAGCAAGGTTTCACTTTTTGGCAAATCAGATATCTCAAGTAAAGTGGATAAATGGTGTCGGAGATGAGCTTTCATAAACAATTTATATGTGTGCATTTCTTAGGGAAAAACAATGAGGAAACAATTTGAAACAACACAAGGGTACATCTCTAAATGTGTTTTGCAAGATTATAAAGATAGAAGCATTAACCCATGCTAGACTAGACTGCAATATTTGGTATATTTATTGCCTGGTTCTTGCCAGAGGACTTTGTGTTTGCTCTTTTGCTAAGCTAATCAGATGCCCCTATAGTCTTCATTTTCTTGTGGTCAGGTCTCCATGTCTTTTGTCTTGGAAAATGAATGCTTTATGTTACCCTAACATTGCTTGAAGGTGTGAATTACAGGCTCCCTAAAATCTCAATCTCCAGAAAAATCTGACCATGTGTTTTGCAATTGGAACTGTGTATGAAATTTTTCTGTGGGAAAGTAATAATGAAAACATAAACTTCTACTGTGCTCCAGCCTATCAGAATTATGTCATACAAAATAGGAACAAATGCTCTTTTTTAAAACAATTCATACATCCTGCAATCTTAAATGCTTCCAGGTTTACAGATCTAAATTAAATTATTTACTCAAAATGGTCCACTGTTTTCCTTATTTTTTCTTTTCAGACCAGAGATTCAAACAGTAGCTGAATCCCTTACATTCACCAGCTGGCTGTCTGTGCTGGGGATGGTAAGATTTTTCAAGCGTCTTTTACATTTCTCTTTGATATTACTCATTTTTCTTTATCTAAATTCCCCTTTTCTTATTATTTTATTGTACTAAGTCAGCAACAACAGGGTAGACTTCTGTTTGCTTTCATGCTTGAGGCTCGCTGGAGACCACCCAAAACTCCTGGATGTTGCTCATTCATCGCATAGCGTTGCTGGTTGTGTGAACTACGTTAACTTTAGCATAGATCTCCAGTTCATAGGTAGATATTCTAAAGTAGTGAACATGAAAAGACAGCAACATGAGCAAAAGATTAGGTTGATCTGTTGTGAATCTCATGTTAAAAAGACAACAGGTCCAAGACTTTATGTGAATATATATAAACTCCGTACTGGGGAGTGAAACTGTGAATTGTAGCCATTAGTCTAGTGTTGTGCTTATTTGAGTAAACAAGGTAACACTTGAGCTGGGGTGTACTTTTAGTATCCTAGAAATGTAATGCTGAGCAATTCACCACCATTTCTACAGTGTGTCTTCATGCTTTTCTCCCATACAGCAAACCCAGAGGTACAGGTTACAATGCCTCTTTGCCGTAGAGATTTGCAGCATGAACTTAAGGAACAATCAGAGCATAATACCCTTTATCTTTTGAGGCAATTCTCTCAGATTTGATAGGAAAAGGAATTTTGAAGATTTCCCATTTCTTTATTTCAGGACTTCCAGTATAGAATATTTTATTGTTTATTTTCTCTTGCTTCTTCTTCCTTGGGGAAACTGTCTTCCAGCTTATTATAGCATAGTGTAACCCCAGCAATGTCAGAGCTAAACTTGTGCTCTCTCATCTCCTGTTGCCCATCAGCTCCTTGAAAGCTTGACTGACCTTCATTTTAAATATTGCTTCTCATATCAACAATAGTGCATATATTCAAATGTAATGATTTCAAACATACCTGATTGAACAGGATGAAGTCATATTTTATCCAAAATGCTTTCTGATTTATTGTTACTGCTTGAAGACTATATTTATCAGCCTGATTGGTTTAGCAGGGAAGCTAACAAATAAATGCGTTTATTCTTTGACAGCCTCAGGTAAATATGTATGGGTAAGAACCAGGATTAAAAACACTCTGTGTAGCAGAGGCTGAAACTAGTTCAAAGCAAACATTTAGGGAAAAAAAAATTAGAATTATTATAAGGTTCAGCAGGTAGCTTAGCAATTATTTAATCATTTTTGCCACAGAGGATGCACAGTAATATTGCCTGTCCTGAAGTGACTAAAAAGCAATATACCCTACATCCACCACTAAAGCATTTTCTCAAATTCAATTGCTGCTTAACAGTTAAAAATAATATTTTTCAACAGGTTAGGAAAAGAGAGGAAGAAAAGAGAGAAAGAACTATCATCTCTAGCTGGTATTTCAGAAACTGTTGAAAATTACAGTGATGGCTTTTGGACAAGATGCCAGTAGTGAAAAGTTCAAAACTATATTGTTACTTAAGTTATGCTAGAAATTTTCATATCCGCAGAAAGATACTGCATAGATTTTACATGTTATCCCAAACTATGCCTACCACTTCAATGCCCCTGCCTCTTTTCTTTCTAATGTCTAACCTAAACCTCCCGTGGCACAGCTTAAGACCATGCCCTCTTGCCCTACTGCTGTCGCCTTGGAGAAGAGACCGACGCCCACCTCACTCCAACCACCTTTCAGGTAGTTGTAGAGAGTGATGAGGTCTCCTCTGAGCCTCCTCTTCTCCAGGCTAAACAACCCCAGCTCCCTCAGCTGCTCCTCATAGCGCCTGTCCTCCAGTCCCTTCACCAGCCTTGTTACCTTTCTTTGGACACTCTCCAGCACCACAATATCCTTCCTAAACTCAGGGGACCAGAACTGGACATAGTACTCAAAGTGCAGCCTAACTAATGTTGAGTACAGGGGTAGAATCACTGCCCTGGACCTGTTGGCCACACTGTTCCTGATACAGGCCAGGATGCCATTGGCCTTCTTGGCCATCTGGGCACACTGCTGGCTCATGTTCAGCTTCCTATTGATTAGCATCTCCAGGTCCCTCTCTGCCTGGTCGCTCTCCAGCCACTCTGTGCCCAGCCTGTAGCCCTGCAGGATGTTGTTGTGGCCAAAGTGCGGGACCCGGCACTTGGTCTTGTTAAACATCGTACCATTGGATTCAGCCCATTTATCCAGCCTGTTCAGGTCCCTCTGCAGAGCCCTCCTGCCTTTTAGCAGACCAACACTCTGCCCCAGCTTGGTGTCATCTGCAAGTTTGCTGATGGTACAGTCAATCCCTTCCCAAATCTTCATTCGCGAAGCCTAGCCATGACACTCAATCCCCTTATCCAGATCATCTCTAAAGGTATTAATCAGAACTGGGCCCAACACTGGTCCCTGGAGGACACCACTAGTGACCGGCCGCCAACTGGATGCAGCACTGTTCACTGCCACTCTCTGGGCCCGGCCCTCCAGCCAGTTCCTAACCCAGCAGAGAGTGTCCCTGTCCAAGTCGTGAGCTGTCAGCTTTTCCAGGAATATGCTGTGGGAGATGGTGGCAAAGGCTTTGCTGAAGTCCAGGTAGACTACATCCACAGCCTTCCCCTCATCCACCAGGTGGCTCACCTGGTCATAAAAGATCAGATCGGTCAGAAAGGACCTGCCCCTCCCAAATCCATGTTGGCTGGGTCTAATCCCTTGTCTGTTCCATAGCTGCCATGTGATTGCACTTAGGATGTTCCGTTCTATAACCTTGCCAGGCACTGAGGTCAGGCTGACAGGCCTGTAGTTTCACAAGTCTTCCTTCCAGCCCTTCTTGTGGATGGGCGTCACATTAGCCAGCTTCCAATCATCTGGGACATCCCAGGTGAGTCAGGGCTGGTGATAAATGATAGAGAGCAGCTTGGCGAGCTCTTCCGCCAGCTCCCTCATCACCCTAGGATGGATCCAATCTGGTCCCACAGACTTGTGAGGATCCAAGTGATTCAGCTGGTCACTGAGTTCTTCCTCCTGGATAACAATGGAGTTATCCAGCTGCCCATCACTGTCTACCAGGCCAGGAAGCCAGTTGTCCTGAGGACAACCTGTCTTCTTGTTGAAAACTGAGTCAAAGAAGGTGTTTTATGGAAACACAGATGAATTAGTAACATGGAGCTGTATATATAATGCACATATATACACAAAATTCAGTTTACATATATTAGTAGCATGGCAATGTATATATGTACATCTGAGTTATCTACCTGTAGGTCCTCTGAGTTTCAGTGGAAACAGGAGCTTCTGGGATGTGCTTTGTTAGACTAATGTCCAGACATCTATTGACTTAGTGCTCCCTATGTGCTCTTACACCAACCTGGTCCAAGTCAGCTTTTCTAATACAGGATTATGACAAATTGGATATAGAGTAAGACTTTTGATGAACAAAGGATAATACATTTTCAAAGGCTGTATACAAGGATAGAGTGTTCATAACACATTATGTGTTAAAATAAACCATTTTTAGATAAGCTTTTGTTTTTCAGCCAATATTTAGAATCTACTGCTGAAATGCACTTTTTTTTCCTTCTATATTCTTGAGTGCAATATTTCAAAGGTCTGGAAATGACTGAATGTTTCTCTCTATTCTTTCTTCCTTCCTCAATTCTTTCCTCCTCTTTACACATTATAGAAATCCTAAATCATGACATTTGCAAAGATATCATCACACTTGGGAAATCTACCTTAAAAACCTCAAAATACCACATATTCACAGTTAAATTAGACTAAATCTTTGTTTAGTTAAGAACAATCCCTCTGAGACATGAGTGGACATGGGAATGTTTTCAGCTTGATGGAAATCTAATGCCTCTAATCTTCCATATCCAGCAGAATTTCTATATTTTAGTCAATCAAAGGTGAAAGATTAAAATTACTGTGGGTACACTGATCCTGCTGACTAATAAAGGGCAAAAGATAAACTACTTTCAAACAGCAGTCTGATCCTCACCTTTCCTATCCCTTAGTTATTAGCCATTCTCTGACTGTTTAGGGATGCACCAGCTTCCCCAAGACAAAACCTGTGAGCAGGTGAAAAGCCAATTTCCATCATCAACAACCCACACAAAAGAGATTGGATTAAAGTGCAGCAATTTTGCTCCCCCACCTACTTTACAATGAGTTCAAGAACCCTTAACACCACAAATGCGCTTATTGGCATTTGTGATCAGATTTGTGATAAACCGTATGAAGCCCAATGTTCTAGTGAGTTACAGATGGAATTATGTGGAATTTTATTTTATTTATTTTATGGTAATTTGGATGTGCAAATGTTGAAGGGCTAAAAAGAACAGCAAACATCAGTCTGAGATGCACGTGTCACCTGGGATATTGTAAAGTAGGTATGGTTCTGCATGTGATCTATTTTGCTGTAACGATTTGCTGTGATAAATAAGATGCATAAGACAGTTGCTTGCCTGGTCTGGGCACTTGTTAGTAATTTCCTGTATATAGCAACGGGCATGGGCAAGAGGACCCCAGAGACACAGGAGCAGTTCATTCAAGAAAAGGCTCTGTTGGAAGAGCACAGATATTTTTGTAGGTGAAGCCATTCTCTACAGTCAGAAAGGGTAGCCACACCAACTCAATTTTTCAGCCTGCTTCTAAGGGCAAGTTACACACACCCTCCCCATTGCTTCAGTAACATTTCATTTCTTGTCAGCTCAGGGACTGTAATTCTAAGTCAGGAGTTAATATTGTATCCCCAGCTTTGACTCTTAGCACATCTCAGAGAGGTGGCAGAGAAGTGGGAGCAGTCTACATAAGCGAAGTGCTCTGTCCAGGATACAGAGGGGAGAAGGATGCATTCACTGAGAGTCTGCTGCACTCATGTGGTGAGACAGCTGCTGGTATTTAAGACAACTTGGGTATCTGCACAGCACTGTGCACTTCCACATAGACCTTCCATGTTGCCTCATGTGCTCCTTCCAGCTCGCATTGCCAAACAGCTTCTGTGTATGGCCTAAAGACAGTTTAAAGAAACAACAGCATAGAAAATAAAAACCTAGCAAAGAAGACAGGGCTTAACACTTCACTTTTTTTTTTCTTACCCCTCCAAAAAGTCCAGGAGTTGGGTAATGACAGAGTAGAAGTTGTTGTAAGACCCCTTACTCCTGCTCATTTCATATTCACACCAGCAAAAGGAGCCTTCTCTTAGCATCACAGATATATTTCTTGGTTTTATCCTTTTGACTCTATTTACCTTATTACTACTGTGTATATTCCCTTGCAGCCACTCAGAAGCAGACATCAAATGAACCCTGGAAACAGTGAACTGAGTTAACTTCCATTCGTGTCTCTGTTCAATACTGCAGTGACTGCTGGGGAGGGGCCTTGTCCTCACTGACTGGCTTACATTTGAACTAACGGCTTAGAGATGAGTTATCATTCCCCTGAGTTATCCTTTGCCCCCTTTCATCTTTATCAGATACAGTTTTGTCCACCAATTTGGCTGGTCATATTTTTATTTTCACAGTAAAAAATACATACTTTAGTTCTGAAAGTTCCCTTCTTTCTTACTAGCTAAAATTTCCTGATTTCCTTTTCCTTCTTTTATTAATTTTCCCCAACAATCTCCACCCCTATTAGCTGTCTACTCATAGCATTCTCTAAGTTAACATTAATTTACATGGCTTATCCAAAGGTACTTCATATTTTAAATAGATTAAGACTCTATTCCTTTGAAGTAGGCATAATATTTGACAAGAAGCTTTCTCTTCTCTCCCCCCTCTCAAATGAATGCAATACCTTTAGAAAGGGCTGGATGCTACAGTGCAGTCTAGGGGGAAAGAGGAAGACATTGGTGTGTATACATAGGTACAGTTACAAATTTGCATAGGTTTGCATGTGTGCTTATGTATACAGCCATTCTGAAAAACCAAACCTGCCAGAAAGCCAAAGCATCATGGATCTCCTGTACTGCTTAGCCAAAGTCCTCATCTCTGACCTGAAGATATCACCTCTGTAGATGTAAAACATTTGTATCTTATTAAGGAAGCAGATAAGCTACTTTTCTAGAACTGTAAAGTTTGTGCACCATGAAAGGGTAACTAATTTGTGAGCAGGAGAAGAGTATAACCACATTTCTGTCAAGAGACGGGGGTAGAAAGGAAAGAGGTACTGCATATTATTAAGCTACTTGATCACATATGTCTTTTCAAAGGAGAGAAGGAGACATTAGCAGCAAACAGAGGAACATTGTCATCTGCAAACATAAATATTTCAGATTTCAGGTACACTGGGAATGTCATTAATGTAAAAACTGACAAGAAGGGGCCCTGGAGTCAGCAATGACCGTGGGAGGCACTTCAAGAGACAGAAGAAGGGGCTCTGACAACAAGCACTGTAATAATAATAAACTCCTTTGAAAGTCATGCAGGAGAAAGGTAGAGAATCAGGACAAAGAAGCTGTATCCTTGTGTTTCAGTTCGAGTTTGGAGGGGCGGAGGAGAGGGAAGGAAGAACCTGACTTCTTGCAGTGTTAAGTGCTCTTGTTGCTGGGGGTTAAGTAAGTTAGTGCCTGTGGCATGCCCTCTATCCTGCTACTGAGAAGGGGTGATCAATACATTCAAATAGACCCTTGCCAGTGAACTGGTGAGATGAAGAGAAGATATAAAGGGAGCAATTAGTTAGAAATAATTTAGATTTAAGGTGGAGACAGATGATATTACTTGCCAACAGGGTCAACAGATAGAGATTAAATAGGAGCTTCAGCAATATGATGTGTTATTTCCCTGTCAGCCAGAATATTGTCCTGGAAGTCTGGAGAATAAAAGAGGTGAAAGGGTCAGGAATTGCTGTAGAGAATATAGGCTAATTCTTTATTGAATGAACATCTAAGTAGGATGGTCAGGGTCTTTCTTCTTGATCCCATTTCACATCTGAAGTGTTAATTTTAATGAACTAAACAGACACTAAACTTCTTAGCAAAATTACCAAAAAAAAACCAAAACAAAAATTGAAACTACACTACAGGTTGTATGAGAAATTTTGATTCCCTATGTGAATGAAAGCTATTGATACATGAACTTGGGATATGAATGCTCAGTACTGGAAGAATTTACGTGTTACTCACCATCAGGGTTAACTAGGACTATTTATTTCATATTTATATTGAAGAATTACACAGACATCCCTCTGTAGTTATTGGAGGGTTTAGACCTATAATTAAAAAAATAAAATGAACGTAATAAGAAATATTTTTGACAGATGTCATTTAGTTTTTTATTATTTATGATGAAATTACATCACATACTAGTAAATGTGCTTTAGTATATTTTTAATGATGTCTTAACGATTCTGAATCTCTGTACAACACCCTATTATATATTTTCTGAGAAATAGGAAGAGACAAATTGAAACATTATGGATGCAAATTACCACATGGTAGGGTGTGAAGGCCTCCTGTATTGCTATTATCATTTTCACTTCTTCAAGCAAGAAATTAATCCATTTCCAGGGTGGGAGGGGTACGGGGGAGTGGAGAAACAAAAAAACAACAAAAATTAAGCTTGTTGCTCTTTCAAATTGGTCCTGATCCAAAGCAGGAACCCTAAAGAACTTCCCTTGTCTAAATTTCCAGACTGGAACCAATCGGTTGACCTTTGGCCTTTTATAACTAACTGCCCTAGAAGCTCTGAGTATTAAAGGAAATATATTTAAAAAGCATGTCTTCATTTGTTTTAATGTTTTGAAATTTACCATGCTAATCAGTAATTTAGAATAATCTTGAAATACTAACTGACCATTTGTAATCCTTTTATCAACTACAAAGAAAACGTAAATGGATCCCAGGTTTCCTCCCTGGGGGAGATAAGGGTTTTTTCAACTGATACCTCCATGGCTGAAAAGCCTGGGATCACTCTACAACACGTGGAGACTTCCAGACATTATTACATTTGCTGAACGAATAATGTTTGTCTTTAATAATGTCCCCTCCAGTCAGAAGTTACCCAAATGTATGCAACTTTGTATCACTCAAACATTGAAAATAATGCAAAGGTCCAGGACAAAAATTTAAGCCAGACAGCAAAAATACAGAGCTATATAGCTTTGCTTGATTCTTGCTTAAGTGGTTTATACAGGTGTCTGAAAGGGCTGAAATAAAAACTAATGACAACAGTCTGACATGATGGATACCTGGCCTGTCTTCTGTGGACTGATTAATCTCAAATGTGCTTAACCCAAATAATAACTTTCAAAGGATCCTAGAGCAGAAGAATAACAGAAGCAGCACCTTCCTTTAGTTCTCACACTTGAAAAGGAAAAGACACATATCTAATATACAAAAGAATAAACTGAGACTCAAGCAAGTCAATTTTAGTGAAGAGAACAGCTTTATTTCTCTAAACAATACATCAAGCAGAGGGGCAAAGGTAAGAGAAAGATTTACTTCTTCAATAAGTAGTAAGCAACATGATTTCACTCAGTGTTGAAGGAGATAAACACAACTCTTCTGTTCAGATATGATAAAGGCTACCAATAAAAACATAAAAGGTAAGAAATATATGGTCTGATGCTACTGTAAATTCCCAGAAGATGCTCTGATTTGGGGTAGTTACCTATTCACAATGCTCTAACTTTGACTGGCAATTTTTGTTATGCATTACGTTGGCATACAAGAAAAAGATGGTGCCTGCATCCACTCCTGGAAAAGGAGAAGCAAATGTTGTCTCATTGATGTTACTAAAAGACATAAGATCTACAAGTGGACACATGCATAATGTTATGGTAACACACTTATGCCGTGTGCGTCCTAGTTGCATGATGGTAATACACTGTTCGCATGAGTGATAAACTGAAAGAAATTTAGGAAAATCTACAAAATGTAGGCAGATGACCACAGAGATGCTAATTCTTACAGGGACAGAAGAATCAAACAAATAAAAATGTTGTGCAGCTATTATCAACAACCACATAATCTTAAAGGCACAGGCATCAAAAAAAAAGAAAAGGATTTCCTTCTAGAAATGCAAAATGTAGAACAGTGTAATAGGGACACAACACCACGAGACAAGACCTTCTCTCTCCATACATTCAGTGCTGCCAAAATCTGCATAGGAAAAGGAAAGAACAGCTTAACTCACAAAACTCTTTTTATGTATAAATATCAGTGACATAATGTTATCAGGCTGAAAAAAAAAGTGAGAATGTATTTCGTGTTTTTATGTTATCACACTATTTCTCTGTTTGCCCTTCCCACCTACTCTAACAGTAACTTCTAAATATATTGCTCAATTTCAACCTCCTTGATGGGGAGTAATATTTTTAAAGATATTACATATCTACACATATTCTTAAAATAAATATTCAGATCACAGATATACCCTGCTTGGGAAAAAATATAGGATGAGAGAAAATTAAATGCACACAGGAGAAAGACATCGCAATGTTAAAACAATGGAAGAAGAATTGTAATTTGATCAAGTGGCTGTATCTTATTAGATATTAGGGAACACAAACACAAGGAACTAATTAATTTAAAAAAACAAACCAAACCAAAAAAAAAAAAAAAACCCAACCCAAACCAAACTAAACCTAAAAAAACCCCAAATCCCAAACACTTCAAGCTGAAGAGGCCAGGGAGTTTGTGTCCAGAAGTAGGTATCTACATACAAGGAAGATTTCCAAGCTCTTGTCAAGGAAGATAGCCAATAAAGATCTAGTGAATCCCCTCCACAGTCTGGAGAGCTACACAGCTTATGTTCACTGGCACCTACTTTAGGCTGAGCTGAAAGCATCTTCAGACTCCTTTGGCTTAATTGACTAGATGTTCATAGTCTGTAATAGCAGTGGTCTTCAGTGGTATTAGACAAATATATTTAGGCAACTGAACTGAGCTCTGAAACAAATCTTAAACTTTATTTGTTCTACTGATAGAAGAGCTGCTAGCATTTCTGTGCTTTCTAAACATTTTTCTTCCTGTGTTTTCTAATGTTGTCATTCTGCCATGATCAGATTACTACAACAAGAACATCTCTCACTGCCATCTTTGTGGGCTGCCATCTCTACAGAGATTTCATACATTTCTCTTTACCTGTCACATTTTCTTGCGTAATCATGTGCACATAATAGCCACAGACATCCTTGAGCATGCACCATGAAACAGATTACCACAGCTTTAAAACACATGTAAATAAGATTACAGTGAGTAAGGTGCTATTGTAACTGAAAGAGTTTTTAAACAAAATATATTCGTGGAATTCATAATCATTCTGAGAACATAAATAGTAACTAACATACCTAGGATTTTGTTGCTTATCACACCCTATTATTTTGGTGATTCTTTAATGCCTTTAATGTAGTCATATACATCTATTCAAATCAGTACTCTTATAAAAACATAGCTTCAGATTTCTTCATACACATTTAAAGATTTTTAAATACCAACTTCCATGAAGTTGGTTTTGAAGCAAAAGTATTTTTTTCAATGTTGCTTTATTCCTGTCGTATTTCTACACATAGAACAAATTTAAACAGCAAGCTGCAACAGAATGCAAAAATAGTTTGAAAGAAATATCCCACATGATTTGTAAATATTTTCAATTTGAATTCCCTACTATTGGAATTAAGACTGTAGGAGCCACCAAAACACTTCTTTGTGCTTAAGTGAGAGAAGCTTTGGAAGACTAAAAGCAAGAACCAATGCAGCAAGAGCAAATAATAAATAAATAAATAAATAGCTTCCTTAGTGACCAAAATCAACAAGGACATTTTTTTACATGCCCACTGATGATTTGATGAATTAAGGAGGTCTTGGAGTGTGAAAATATAGAGGAGTTCTTCATGACAGAATGGATTGATACACTGCATGTGAACAATGAACCACATTGATCAGCTTAACCCATTTGCCTAAAGAACAAGGAAGATAAACTCGGAGTTCAGCAGTGCCTTTTAAATCTCAGTGATGTTGTTAACAGGTACATGGATATCTTTGAGATTCTGCACTAAGAGGCAAGGCAATAAAATGTCCCTAAATTTGGTTTTCAAAGATGAAAAGCCACAGACATGCAGAGATGAACAGTCAGAAAACTAGTAACTTGTGATAGACAGATGGATCCATGCCTGTGCACTAACAAAGGTTTTAACCTACTGCAAAAATGGGATACGGTAATTAAAAGAGCCAAAATGTTGCATTAGACAGAATTAGGTTGCTCACCTAGTCTGGCAGGCTTAATCCTCACACAGTTCACCTACCCAAATTTGGTTTGTTTAGGCTTCATGCCAAGATGACAGAAGTACTACCGATAGACAGACCGGAGGCTTCAAGTATTTATAAATGGGGGAAAGAAGAGAATTTGAAAGATCCTTCAGATTGCTCACATAACTATTAAACTCATGTGGAACATGGTGTCAACCCCTGAATGCACTGAGAAAAGGAAGCATTCAATGAGGAAAATTTAATAAAAACAAACATATTCTGATAGGATTACAGCATCAAAAGTGCATGTGTTCCACATGTTTTTATTTCTCTTTAAAATTAGAAAAAGTATCTTTGGTTGACGTATCCTGCAGGGCACTAAGCCAGAAAACACTATTATACTATTTCTTGCTTCATAAAGAATTTCATTTAAACTATGAACCTTGTGATAGGTAATTATATGCAGGAAGCAGAGCACATATGAATTTTATATTTATGGTCTACACTGAGGTCACAATTTAAATTCTAAAAAGTGCCTTCAGAAATACCAGTTAGTGTGTCATTTTTATTTTAATTGCATTTCCTCCCCTCTAGTACAGCATGATCAACTGAAAATCAGAACACATGTTTTATGTAACATATTTAGAATCTAGCAATAAACTATTACCATCCATATAAACATTAAACCCATTTGGAATTCTGCTAACATAGAAGGGGAGAGGTCATGGGAGGTGCTAGTAGATCCTTTTGCCCAGGAGAAGAAAACAGCAGTAAAAAAATTTCATATGCTCCTCATAACAGCTGCTGTTAATGAACTTCTCTCCTTCTTCCCACGGTGCAATTACTACAACTTTTTATTTCCAACTACAGATATCTTTTAAAAAAGATTTACCAAATTATTTTTTTTATGCTAGTAAAATAGAAATATGTCAGTTCCTTTTGTTGCAGTAAGTGGTGTCATCAGAACCACTTGGGGTCCAGAAAGGATCTAGTTCCACATCCCATCCAGCCAGGAATGTAGACCACGGGCCTGTGAGTACTGTGTTGTTTTTCCCCAAGGGTCTATTTTTTCTCAGTTTAATACAGATTGCGGTCTCAAATGTGGGAGCTGAACCTGAATCCTAGTGCTGACCTTGTACTGGCTGGATACACTACTCATAAATTTCAAAGTGCCCTTTGCCCACTGACTTTTGCATGTGGGCTGTGGATGGTCTCCAAAATCTTGGCAGTGGCTGCTCTTACTCAAGATGTCTGTGTGGTTACAACACTCTCATGGCTGGGAGATGTGTTCTATCAACTGCCATGATGAGTCCTGCCTAGAAACCTCATCTCTTCTGCTCTCAGTGCCCAGATTTTAATCATCCACTCTACAAAAAGTGAGTGGGCAGACTAGGGCATTAATCTAAACTTCTTCTGTACTCAAGGAGAAACAAAAAATCCACTGGAGGGAGATTCAACTCAACATAAAACCTG
Source organism: Lepidothrix coronata (assembly GCF_001604755.1). NCBI lineage: Eukaryota > Metazoa > Chordata > Aves > Passeriformes > Pipridae > Lepidothrix > Lepidothrix coronata. The sequence continues at coordinate 108,567 of NW_016690534.1, read as the reverse complement.
ATAACTCCCCAGGCAGATGTGATAAATGACTGGAAAGAGGACTGTTCACACCACTGAAAGCACGGGACAGCACCCTAAGGGATAGAAGACTGCAGTCAAGTAGAATGAATCTCATCCAAAAGAGTTAAATGAAGAGTTAGATGAGCATCTTTCAAATTATCTTCATTCATGTAAATAAGGGGTTTTAATTCTGGCCTGAAAGAACACATCCCAAAGAGGAGCAGTTTAGCTTCTGTTATCCATTTAGGCTTTGGTGTCTTCACTAGAAGTGATGACAGGACTAGACATTGCAATGACATTTTTATGTAACAACTTCACTTAAAATGCAGTGGGCTATCAGTTCTTTTTGACAGCTTAGGTCAGCAATCAAACACAGTATAGATGGTCAGAGAGTTTCAAATTATTTTGATTTAATTTTTTTCTATTTTTATCATCCATTCTAAAGGAAATGTCTGGATATTCAAGACTCAGTCCCTGTGATTTGGACAGGATATACACCTTTGACCTTGAATTTTAAAGTACACCATATAACCCAACTCCCTGCCATCTAGTTTCTATCATACCCTCATCATTTGTCATAGAAAATTTTTTGATTGACTTAACATAGATACTTAACATATACATGCTGTAGCTGAAAGAGCCAGTTCCTCAATTGGTACCAGTCAGACTAGTTCTATTAACATAAATTGAAGCTGACTGATTTATACCAGCTGACAAAAGAGTTCAGTATNGAAAGAGCCTTACATTTTACCTGACACTTACAGATGTTTTAATCAAATTCTACATTTGCTCGTTTGATTTTTGGCATAAGAGAACTTTTTCCTTATTATTTATCATGCCTCAGGATTAAAAAAATCCTCAAACAAAACTACCTAGTAAAGTGCTACAATTCATAAGTTATCTATGTGATAATTAAAAACAAAAAAGGAGCTGTGACCAATAACCAAATCAAACTGCCAGTTGGCATACATCTGCAAGCAATGACATCTTATTATATAGGGGACTCACATATTCTTCACTTCTGCCTCAGTAAAAGCCTTTTCATGACATGGAGATAACTACACATGGGAATACAAATATTTACCCATGTGAAAATGAATGCTAGCTCTTTAAAAAAAAATAAAATTTGAGACATAATTGTCTGAATTTCCTGATGCAACCATACGAAACATTGAAAAATATGATTCTGGGTCTTTAAACTTTCACTACGTAATTTTAAATACAAAGACATTACCTATGGCTAAGAAAGTGCTAGAGAGATAAATCACTATGGAAGCCACAAATCACTAAGGAAGGATTAGAGGATATTTTGGAAAACTACAACCATATATCAGTTTTATTCTTGGATTCCTCCCTAAGCATTTGTTATAGGCTGTATGTTGAAAGACAGTGGGCTTGTTGGGCCTTGGTCTGATCCTGGAAAGTTATGATTGTGCACTTCTGTTCAATTACGGACATCTGAAGAATATGTGACCTCATAGGCCATAAACAAATTAAAGTCTCAAAAATACTATTAAAATAAGACTGTAAATAGACTGAAAATTTTTACTTGAGGTAATTGCTATGAAGTTTACAGTGTTTAATTTTAAATTCTCTGATTTTTCAATTATGTTTTCAAAGAAATACAAAGAAATGAAAGATAAGAGACAAAACAGTGTATTTGGCAACACTATAGATTTTTTACCTTTTTAAAAAATTTTCCAATGGGATAGAAAACCAGCAAATTTTCACACTGAATATTTTTAAAAGATATTTCAGATTCTGAAGAAATGGCCATGTTCAAGACAGAAAAAAACAGTCAAAGCAGAATCAGAAATATCTCCTAAATCTTCTTAGACAACAAGAAAACAGTGGGTTTATGTCCTTGTTCTCTATCCAACAAAATATTAGGGATATGTCAAAGTATGGCACCTGAACTCCAGAAACCACACTCAGTAATTTATGCAAATATACAAAAGCAAACAGTAGAAAAGAAGGAATCCCACAAGGCAGGGTAAAGACTATTTAAAGGAATGGTATTTAATTCATACATACCATGGTTTCTTTTATAGAGAAACTGTAAATAACTGTTCATTGTAACATGTCATGAGGCACAAGAACATATGCTGGGTTGCATTCCAAACATATGACCTCTGCTGCATTCCTTTCATCTAATCATTATATAGTTCTATCAGCAAGAACAATCAAGTTGGATATGCATAAGTGTTCACAGGATTGAGTTTAGATACTCTGAAAGTTCATTCCCTTAACAATGGTACCATAATTTTGCATGGGAAAGCATTTAATCTCTTAGAACCCCATACAAAAGGATTTTTAAAAATTATTATAATAGTTTGGTTGTTTAATTTTGAACTATTATTTTCTCCAGAAAAAATTTATCAGCAATACTGAAGTTACTTAGTTAATTCAGGACTTGCATTTCTTGGCTGAGCCAACAATGCTTAGAAATAGAATGCTAATTCCCATAGTTTTACAGAAGTCAAAAGAAGCTGGTCAATATACATCTGAACAAAAGCTGTTTTTTTAAGATCAAATCTTTCTCCAACTCCCTTTTTACACACCCGTAACAAACATAACTCACAGAAATAATCTTAATGAATTCAAGTTGAGCATGAAAAGACAATGTTTATAGATAATTCAAATTCATCATGTTACAGAAGTCATCATGTTTTAAATGAAAAATTATGGCCCTGCTGTATTTTCTAACACTTCTGAAGTATAAGAGAGCACTTTAAAACCTTAACAACTAACACTTAGCTAAAGTATTTCCAATAGTGGAGGTTTACCTTCCTAGAAAATGACAATCCTGATCTCTATAACTCAGTTAGTTACTCCAGGCTCCTGGTGTAGACAACTGAAGGAAGCAGACGCTTCATTCTTTTCCAAACAGTGTCTGAAACAGGTCAGATAACAGTGACCTCTGAGTGCCTATTCTTCTCCATTTCACTGGGTAGCACAAGAAAGCACAGCTCTGAGATTTTCACAGTTCTTACTGCATTCCCTAGAGCTGAACGTTCATCCATATTTTGGTCTGTTTATCTGAATAAAATGGAAAAGTAAGCTAGCCTTCCTTTTTAGACATTGTCATTCTTTCTAAGTCTTTAACGACTATTACAAAATGAGTTTTCTTTTAGTATCTGATGCTCTTTGCTCAACTTCTCCTTTTCCTTTCGAATAATAATATTTTTTTTCCAAAGAACAGGAAACCTAATGATCCATAAATTTGAATTAGTTTGTAATAAGTCACCTGAATTTTATCTGATATAGTTTGTGCCTTAGGAGAGCTGAAACTAAAGACAGAGATGATGATATAGACATATTATATGCGCGTATTTATTCCCCTGAAGCCACTACATTTGCACTGTAGAAGAGAACAGAATCATGCCACTGATGCCACTGCTTTGTTCTCCAAAATCTGTATCTACTCTTAAATTTTTGTCGAGGAGATACATAGATGAGTCATGTTCAAAGTCAGTTTTGGAAGTACTGCTTTATACAAACTGCAGTAGATCCAATGCAAAGAATTACTCTTGGTAGGAAGGAGCAGGAATTCGGTCCTAGGTCTCCTTAGGAATCAACTGGATTTTTCAAAGAATAATTGCTCTGGCGTGATTTGTTCTCATTCTTCATAGAAACATTTTTAAAAATTTTTGAATGGAAACAGGAAGTTTCGTAACATCTTGAATTTTTTATTAGAGGGGAACATCATTTCCCCTTTGGTTTTATGAGTAGCTGCTTTCACTTTTTTGGCTACGTATTTATAATCCATACAAGTAAGCGTGATAAGATAAACTGAATACTTGATGGATCACTTAACCGGAATCAACTGTGAATGAAAAAAATAATTTTGGTACAGTAGAAACTGATTAGTGAGATTTGCTTCCTGTTCTAAGATCCAAATGAGTCAGAAATGTAAAAGGAAAACAAAACAAAAACAAACAAACAAAAAACCTCCATGAAAACAAAAACCCCCAAATAAAAAAAACCTCACCAAAAAAAAAGGATAAATGTATTTATTTTTATATAATAAACATTAGCATAACAATCTAATTATTAACTATTTGCTGGCCATAGGTTAGAAACATCACCAGCAGGTTCATACACCAAACTAAGTATTATCCAGGGATTCTGTTCTAGTATAAAACAAATTCAATTACTTACAGTTGTTAAACAGGAAAGGAGAAAGAGGCTTGAAATTCTCATAAAAATTCAGCAACTGAAACCTGATTTTTTTTTAAGACTTGGAGCAACCCCTTTCACACCAGAGAATGATAAGTGCTTAATAAGCCCAGAGTCAACTACTCATAGCAATTTAAAGTTCCCAGGTTTCCCATAGAAATCTTGTCTGACTTTCCTCCTTGGAAAGCTGCATAACCTCTTCAGACAAGTATCAAAATGAAAGAAAAGGGGCTCCAATAGATATGGAAGTCCTTCAGTGGAGCTGAGAAAGATAGAATTTCCAGTAACCCCTTCCCCCCCCAGTACTTGCCTGCCTGGTCCTTCTGCCAGGCAGAGAACATGGAAGGTCGTGCAGTGCCTCTCACTAGAGTTTCCAAAGAGAGTCTCAGCATTGTATCACCTAGGTAAGCCACATAGAGAAGAAGACTTTTCTGGACTGCCAAGAAGCTGTGTGGGGACAAAGCTGTGCACAGCCATGCTCCCAAGCAGTAGCAGCCACCGGATATTTTTACAGAGGAGCGGCCTCGTGCAGCAGCTATTCTTCCATATACCAGGGTTAATGGTACAGCATAACAGCAGACACAGGTCTGACCACTTTTTCCATGTGCCAGACATCTACCACTTGAGTAGAAACAGGAACCTCTCTCTGCTTTCTGTTCCCTTCACAGTGCTCTTGAAACGGAGTCTGCTCTGGGTACCTCTCATATGGCAGGTTGCATCCTCCAAGTGTATTGGGACACACATCCAGCTGCCTGTGTTCACTGCCTCTGCACCTCCTCTTTAGGCTGTGGATGTTCTTACCAGACTCTTTGCTACCCCTTTGGCCCTGTCCATACCCCCCTGCAGCTCCTTCTCTCAAGATGTCAGAACCACAGGTCTGAAAAATCAAGCACTTTACACAGCAGGCTCGTTTACTGCAATGGCAGGTTTAGAGACAGGAAAAAAGGGAAATATATTTTTAGTTACGTTGTAGAAATGTAGTGAATTGCAGGTGCAAGTAAATATTTCAGAGTAATTAACTGAAGTCCACAGAGGTGTTACAAAGTGCCTAGAGCTGCAAAATATTTTTCATAATTTCATCAGAATTCTTAACTGTGTTCAAACCAATTATTACCATTGCTTATCTGTTTTCCACTGGTCATTGTAAAGATCTAGACACGTCATATATAAGACATGTGTCATAAACTGAGCACCAGCCTGAATTTCCTCCACCCAAACCTGTCTCACCTACACTTGAGGAACTCTTGAACATTTCCCATGCACAGCTCAGCCAGAATTGCAAGTACTGAACATCTCAGGAGAATGCCAGATCTTATCAGATGTTCCAAGAAGGTTTAGTGAAGTCTGGATAAACAAGCAGTGTTTTAGTTGTCTTACTAAACTATATTTTCGAAGTTCACCCATCACTTTTCATAGTCTGATAGCTTGTCAGAGATCACTGCAAAGAATTCCCCACTGTAAATAAAAACTGTATGAATACAACTAGTTATAATACTTTGGATTTAAATTGATGTATTTTTGGCTAGAGGGTTCTGTCAGCATTTATCAAGAAGACGGGTGTACACTTTTTGTTGTTTTGGTTCCACAGCTAATTTGGACAGCAAAATGAGATTTCCTTATAATGAGTACAAAGCCACCTGCTTTGTCTCTTTGGAGGAATTTAAAATATTTAGCATATGAAGTATAAGTATATCATAAGAGTTCTCATAAATATCATCAGGAAAGCTATCTAGGCATAGAGATCTCCTGAGTAAAAGAATCAGTATTTAATAGCTCCCTTAATCTCACTTAATGTTAATGGACAATTGGAGGAAACTACTCATCTGGAAATTACTTTAGCAAATTAAACGTGGCCAAACATCTTTGCTTAAGTGAATCTGAAAGGAAGTCATCCATCTTAGATGGGATTTTAGAGAAGTATCCACAATATGAAGACTGCATGTCAGTTTAGTAAATGAAAGGCACTTATGAGCTTACAAGAACATACTGCATGCTCAATTCATGCTTAGCCAGAGCTCAGTAACCCTTCCCTGATCTGACAAACTCCACTTACAAGCACTGTGCCTCAAAATCGTATGATCAATATGAACTTTTCAACATTGTTATTTGGTGTTTTAAAGTTGTTTTCTTTTAGATGAGATTTACTCAAGTTCCTTGCTTGTGTTTGGTACAGTGCTATCATGTCAAGTGTTAATTATTATGTATATTATGCCATCTTCCACTTCTATAAGGACAACATTGAATTTCACAAATGTGTTCAACCTTCATGTAATTAAAAAATATTCTTATACAGCATAAAAATATGAATATTTACCCACTTTCCTTATTGCTCAGTATATCTGAAAGTGTTTTGGTGTCGTAGGTTGAAAAAAAAGGTTTTCCTCTGGAACTGAAAAGTGGTTAACCCCAGAGGCAGTGTTCTTGGTGTAGAGCTAATCAGAAGCTGCAGTTCGCCCCTGTGAAATTAACATATTACAACAGACCAGAAAAGGAGACCTGGTGCATAGCTGGAAGGAGAGGCAGCCATGGCTTGAGACACCATGTGTTAGAGCTGAGAGGCCAGCGAGCCCCACTGGGGGCCAAGGCCCCTGGCCGCCAGCCGGGACTATGGGAGACCCAGTGTAGTGTTAAAACTGGACCGGGTGCTGTGGCCAAAGGCTGGGGGAGTTTCTTCACTGTGAGTGGGCAGCAGAAGAAGCTGAGACGGCGGCAGAGGCAGTGCTGAGCGGAGAGCTGCGGCTGAAAGCCAAGAAGATAGCCGGCAAGCAGCAACATGGCATAGAGCCAGGCTGAAAGACGCAGAGATGTCCTGCAAAGAGGGAGAGCTGGCAACAGAGCAGAGAAAACTCAGTAGAGACTGCTTTGGGATAAGACTGAATTACTTTCCCAAAACCCTAGACCTCCTTAGAAAGGAGAGGTGGGCTTTCAAACTTTTAGGGAGTCCCAAAATGCAGCAGCAGCTAGAGAGAAAGAGAGAGAGAGGAGCTGAGAGCTCAGAGACATCCTGTTTGCTGGACCAAAACGGCCAGACCAAGGAATGCAGGGGAAGTGGCCTTCCCCTGCCACATTTGCAGCTGAAATGGAGCAGAGGAGCTCTGCTAGAATGCTTGGGGCAAGAACTGAACTGAGAGCCCCTAAACTGTCCTGACTTGGGGGAATTTGACTCCCCCCAAGAGGAAAGGGACTTTCACGGAATGCCTTGCACTTCGTGATATGACCATGGTGAAGCAAGCTTTGTCCCTGCTTTTGCAGCCCACGGGAGAGACCTTCAGTTAGAGCCAAAGGATTGAGAGAGGTGAGAGAAAAAAACCCTGCGCTGTAATGAAGAGAAAGAGAGAGAGGCTGAGAACTCAGAGACATCCTGTGAGCTGGACCAAAATGGCCAGACCAAGGAATGCAGAGGAAGTGGCCCTCCCCTGCCACATTTGCAGCTGAAATGGAGCAGAGGAGCTCTGCTAGAATGCTTGGGGCAAGAACTGAACTGAGAGACCCTAAACCGTCCTGACTTGGGGGAATTTGACTCCCCCCAAGAAGAAAGGGACTTTCACGGAATGCCTTGCACTTCGTGATATGACCATGGTGAAGCGAGCTTTGTCCCTGCTTTTGCAGCCCACGGGAGAGACCTTCAGTTAAAGTCAAAGGATTGAGAGAGGTGAGAGAAAAAAACCCTGCGCTGTAATGAAGAGAGAGAGAGAGAGAGATTTTCCAGCTATGATGAAGTGAAACTGCTGTTTGGAAGAGAAGAGACTGTGCTGAAAGTGAAAAAGATTTCTTCTTCTTTCCTTCTGGACATTTATGGGGGAAAGGAGGGATTTGATCTAATGTAAATATTGTTTTACCATAGAAGAGATAGTTAGGATTGTTGTATATAAATGTATTATAGTATTTATTGTGTAAGTAATAAACCTTGATATAATTTCCCCATGTTAATAGTTGTGTTATGTCTGAAAACCTCTCTCACGATGAAACAAATTGTGGGGAGTTTGGAAATTGGATTTTTGGGGAGTTCAAACCATGACATTTGGTAAGATGATTAAATATTACTCAGCACCATTTTGCTAATAAAGAAGTTGAGGTATAAGCACTTGCCTGCTTTGCAAAAGGTACCTATAAGCACTGTCCTGAATTCATGATCTGTCTTTTAAAAAGGTAACACATTGTGCTTCTAACCCCAGTGCATGACTGAAGGGGTATGCAGTGATCAGGCAGTAGGTTTGAAAAGCTGTGAAGCCCATAGTTTGTCTTCGCATAGAACATGACTCCGTCAGGGAAGGCATTGGCACAGGACATGAGGAAGGCCAAATATATATGTGTTCAAACATTATATACATACCTGAAGGATACATTCATTGGTGTCTTTCAGAATAATGGAGATGGCGTGATCTGTGCCTCAGGAATTCTCTAAATTGCTAATTGCAAGAAAAACGAACTGTATTGGGCAATGGTCAGTACGTATGATCTGCTGTATGATCATTACTGTACATATGATCTGCTTGAAACTCTTTGATAAGCATCTGACAATGACTCTTCAAAAGGCAATAAACCGTCCAGAAATCTTTATAAACTTTCATTAAAAAAACAACCAGATCAGTGAGGATGCTGCACACAGGGAGGATGTAAGTTTGAAAAATTGTGGACCTTGTTTATTTCATACTTGCCTTTTCTTCCTGCACACATTCTTCATCTTTTTAAGGTTCAAGTCTTTAATTGCAATCAAATGCAAAATTTGTGTAAATATAAAGCTGTATATACTAATTTGTTGCTTTTTATGAGTCAAATGAGCTGCTTATATAACCCTTTATTCCATCACTTGTTTTAGCCCATAATCTTCGATGTGAAGTTTTGATCATTAACTTAAATTCAGCTCACTAAGTAAATCAGAGAACATTTTTGACAGTAGGAGACCGCATTTACTCCTAGCAAATTCTAATCACTTTTAGTTAAATTACACTCAATGTGAATTTTGACTGGAGTGTTTATTTACTTTGAAATGGATAAACAAATTTTTAAGTGCCTACTAATAACTCCGTTTAGGTATCTGATGATAAATTAATTCTTCATGTAGGTCTATGGAAACCAGTGGGGATGAACTTGATCTGTTTAATTTCTACTTGAGAGGAAGGTTTAGAACCATATCATACATTAGTTTCCAAGCAATCTCCTAGATTTTAGCACCGTAACTAGTATAAATGAATATGCCACATATTGATTATATATAATGGAGGAAAGGTGGTACCTAGGCATCCACAATACCTCAAAAGAGTCCTGCAGGATTTAAAGACCTATAAAAATTATTAGAAGAAGATAATTTAAATACTTTTTTATTTCTGATAGTTCAGAATAAGATCCAAATGTTGACATGGGTGCATTCTTCGTGATTTCTCTAACCTACTAAAAGAATTAATGGAATCCTGGAAGTACAAGACAATCAGTCACCACAGTAGAGGTGGTTAATTTCAGCTTCAACAAAAGCCTAATTCCACTGCAAACCAACAGAATTATAATCTTATTATAAAATTATTTAATTTAGACTGGTGACTCCCAGCTTTGCAAGCAGACAGTACAATTGTCTTGCAAAAGAAAAAATACACTCAACTTCTAAAATAATTTTCTAATAGTATTGTTGTGTATATATAATTTCAAACACTTTAAAAACTGACCTACTTTTTTAGCCAGTCATTCTAATATAGGAGTTCATGTGTTTCTAGGTTTCATTATTGTCATTCTGTTATAAAAAAAATCTACAAAATAAAGCTGAGCATGTTAACACTGAATTAAGCTTGAGCTTCTCATTTTTCCAGAATTCATCAGATAAATTTAAAATCAGATTAGTATCATATCTTTGGACATTTGGTTCATGTTGTATACAGGTCTTATGTATTTATCAGCTTTCCATTGAAGAAGTTTTTGGTGTATTTTTGATCTCTTTTTTGTTCATGCTTTTTCAATTTTCAGTTGATATGAAGGATAGATATTTAAACACAGTTTGCAACTGAATTTGAAGAAGCTGGTTTTCTTACTCAGACGAAACTCATGTAAACATATGCCATTATTCTTCAAATTAGGAACAGAACTTCTTAAATAGGAAAAAAAAAGAAATCTAGAGTATGTCTTGAAGAAAAAGAAGCAAACAAGGAAAAATAATTGCTCTGACTCATGGCAAAACATCTCACATCTAGTTTTAGTTTTCACTTTCCACTGAGTAAACTTATCCTTTCTTATATATCCTTTGCTATGAAATGAAGGATATCTGACATGCAGGAGGACAAATAAATCACACTGAGTAGCTTATGATGTAATCAGGAAAATCTTAATGTAGAATCAGGCCATGGCTGAGTAAATCATAATCTAATAATATTCAAATACAGTATAACATCCCTTTTTGATGGTAAATAATTCAATGTGGGAAGTGAAACAAGGAAGGATAAGTTACTAGAACCAGGCGAGTACTGTAGGGGATCTTCCATCTGGCTTCACCCTCACACAACCACAATTTTTCACAGCAGTGAATCGCCAACAAAAATAACTAATTTATTCTGTAAACCTTGAGTAAAGTTTTTGGTGAATCAAGTCCAAACATCTTTTGCATGGTAAGAAGACTCATAATAGGGCTTGTTCTCTCAACAATTTACTGGCATGCTTAGAGGTGTATCTAGGATAAGGCACTATTTTTCTTGCACTGAAAGCGTCTAGTTTTACTAATACATTAACAAGACTCATTTCCTATTAGTTATTTCTCACTCAACCAGTTTTTCTATTCTGAAACTCAGGAAAAAAAAATTTAAAAAAAATCCTGCCCTCTGAATACTGTACTTTAACTGCAGTCTTATCACTACTTTACTACCAGAAAATACAGCAAAGAGTCATAGTTCAGTTGCTGCTTCCTCATTTCTGAGCTGGGGAAAGTTAATTAAGGTTTCTGGCACAATTTCTTTCTCTGTTTCAGTGGGTTGTGACCACTGCAGTGACAGTAAGCTCAGATTTACCCACTTGCACAGCAATGGAAATACTGGCTAGGCTTGACCCTGCTTCCTTTTGTACATTGTGGTCTAAATTATGTGCATGCTGTGCAGTGAGGAAAGCACCTTCCACTTGTGAAATCTCTTCTGGAGTTCTGATGGTCCCAGCCTTGTGTAGTGCACCAAAGGAGGGAAACATAGTGTGTCTAGAGGTTGTGGCATAAGTCTAGGCTGAGTATGTAGACACATTTGTATCTTCTCCAGGTTGGCAGATCATAGCAGACCTGACCAGCGTGCCAACTGTTTTCCTTTGCTGACTGAAAATCTTATCACCACACAAAGTGTACCAAACACTTTGAAAAAACAAAGCACTGTTTCAGGCTCCACCTTGCCCATGTGCTGGAAACAGAGTGTGAGTCCTCAATCACCAAATGTCGCTACAGCATATGTTACAGAACTGATGACAGCAGCAGACCAGAGTCTTCCTTGCATTGCACATGGATAAGTGGCATTTAGCTCACCTTGAGTTGTAACTCACATATAAATTTCAGGAAGCTCATGTCTGAGCCTTCACCCATTAATAAGAACCAATTACTCAGACAAAAGTTCTCTTCAGAAAAGTAACTAAATATTATGCCAAGCCAATTCTCCTTCTGTGGAGAGCAGAGAAGCGTGTAACTGTAATAGGTCAAAACTGAAATTGCTATTCAGCCTAAAATGCTTTATAAACAGCTAAATACTGCATAAAATTGTAATTCTAAATGCTGATGTGAATGGGCTTTTGGCAAATCCATGTGATATCTCTGCTTTACTGTCATGTTCGGTCTGACAGCTGCCATTGCCTGACAGTCATTTCAGTAAACATGATTATTATTTTTTTTCTCCTACAGGTAACAATGTTTTAAATTTACAGTATATACATTCCCTTGTCCCTTTATAAAAATAAAAGCATATAGCTCTTGAAGAAATACCACCTATATTTACAAAGGGGGTGAGGGAAAAACAGGTTAAAGTGCCAATATCTTGTCTAACAATAAACAGGTAAAAGAAAAAAAATAATTCTTATTACAAAGTGCAGGATTTTTTTTCAAAAGATATTGACAATTTATATAAAAAAAAATGAAGAAACTGGTCACTCAAATACAACTCTTCCTTGCAAGAGATAGAGCACATATTTAAAGGTTTTAGACAGTTAGAGTGGAATCCACTGCAACTAAATTTAGCACCTTAAAAATGCCCAAATTGTTCCTCTTGATGAATGGTCCAGATGCCTAGGCTCTCTAGAGCTGCAGCAGAAATAGACAGATGCCTCCAACAGGCAGATGCCTATCCTATCAGCCTAAATTAGATGGACTGAATTTCATCCCTAGGTTTTTATCTGATTATCTGACCTTCCCTTCTCTGATCTTGAAAGCAACCTAGGCCAAGTTTAGGGAATTTGGGGGGAATTATAAAGTCAAGTAGTACTTCAGATTTTTTAACAAAAAGCTAAAATCAAGCATGGGAAAAGTTCCCTTCACTCCCAACATTCTGCTCACATTGCAGTTAGAAACAGGAGAATTGATATTTTTGTAATAGGTGCTTATTTTTAACTGCAAATTTTCCAGTCTTTAGCTGAAAAATGGGCACGATGGATACACACCATGTATAGTGTTGGTAGGAATCAATTTCCAAAGAGAAAGCTGTACAATGGAATAATCCCTGGATGGGTCCATCCACCTCTTCCATCAGGTGTGCCAAGAGTCATTCACGGGAATAAGGAGTACAGCCATTAACCACATCTTCCTGAAAGATCAGGCCCTGAGGAATCTGAACCAATTGCTACAAAAACATTATACAATGACTGAAGAACCTGTGCTTTCACACATAGTTATTTGGTTTAATTTTGTTCTTTGTGACTCAGAAGAGCAACTGCAAGTCACACTAATGCTGCCTAAGGAACGGGCAATATCTGAAGCAATCCAAATGACAACAATCGCATCCCAACACACTTTGCCAAGAAGCACATGTTCTTGACTCCAGGAAATCCCATGCCAATGGATGTGAAATGTAAAAGACATGCATCAGCTCTATTAGAAGTTGGCTCCTCAGCTGATTAAAAGAAAGGAGTCAGTTGTCTGAAGTCAGTGCAGCTGCAATAATTCATATTAGCTCAGAACCGAGCCCTAAGCTTCTTTAATGCATGTGGTTTTATTTCTTAATAATTTATTAAGCATGGTTTAAAAGACAAATCATTGATGGTGATTCCTGTCAGAGAGAAAGCTTTCATGTTAGCTACATTCTGTCTGACAAGGCAACACATACAGTGGTCCAGCTTCCATTGCACACAGAGATTCAATTGCTTAAACATTGGCATCTGTTGCCACTTGAGACACATCAGGCGACCCCACCTGGTCTCCAGCTGCCTGTCTTGGAGGACACAGGTCTCTTGTAAGTCCTGTGACATACCTGTCAGCCCTATGCAGATGTCTCGAGTATCCTGGGGTATATCAAACAGCACTAGACTCTTATGTTCAAGCTACTGAATCCCTCCCAAGGACTGCAAGGATAGCCGAAATAATGTGTATTACACAGGTCTTCTTGATTTGTTGTCTCCTTCTTTTACCGTTTTAAAGAACGTTTGCTAGCAGATTTGAACTTAGTAACATTTTTGTAAGATAAAATTTAAGCAAAGGGATTTTTTTTTGCAATGCTTTAGCTGTGCTGGGGGCTATGCAAAATATAAAATATTATGCAGCTCAGTAAGTCAAAATAAAGCAAACAGGTAACTCAGTTTTCTAGCCCAGTGGCAGGCTAGCATCTGTAAAAGCAAAATCTTGCTAAAATGATAGATTTTATTTATAAGTTTACTAGAAACGGAATTACTTCCCCTCACCTTTGGAAAAAGGATTCAGCACGAGGTTGCAGATATCTAAGAACCAAATGTAAGTAAGTGTGCACATCTGAGACAGGTGTGAAAGCTTTCACAGTAGTGGATGGGATCTAGAGCTCAATTTACACACAGCATGAAATATCATATTCCACGTCCTACCAAAGGATGCAGATCTTCTACAGACCCATGTTACATCTAATGGACAAGGTCTCATGCACTGTAAGCCATCCATGATTGCAATAGATATTTGTAGTTAGGAAATCATAGCATGCCCAGTTAGTAGAGTATGGAGTATAGAGAGCTATGTGCTCATCCTGAAGGGGGCATCTAAGTCTGGAATCACTCACAGGAACACAGTAATATTTTATGTGTCCTATCATATCTTAGACATCCACAAGGGCTGGCAGGCATGACACAGGACTTTCAGATTAGTCTATGGCTGAAAGTCCCTAAAATTTCACGTTTTAAAAAACTGCACAATGAAGAAACTCTTTTGGTCTAGTCTTGACTTACATACATCCTAATAAGTAAATTTATTAAGGACAGTGTGGCAGCTCTGACCCAATGTTTTAACCAATTAATTGTGAAGGCTAGAAATAGTTCTGCCTGTATATATAGAACAATTTTAAATACTGTCTTTAAAACAGGATTTGCCTTATAGGTTCAATGCACCATTAATATGCAGTGTACCTAATCACCTAAAACAAATATTTCTTCTTCAGCAGTTTATGTTTCAAATGAAAGTTTCATACTGCATATTGGAGAGACCCACTTGATCTTAAGTCCAAAAGCCACTGCAAAAACTATAGATCTCCCCTAATCTGCTCAGCTGTACTTAATTTTCTGCTGGTATTTAATAAATTTTGTAAACTTAAATGGGATAATATTCTAGCCCTTCTTCTGGATGGCTGCTTTTCTTTTCTTATTTGCATTTCTGAGTGTGATGCTTTCATTACTCCTTGAAATCACTGAAGCAGTACCTCCATGACCACCTAATTACCTTTCTGAACAACTACAAATGTCTAGATGATTAATTTTTTAAAATATTTAGGTAATTTTCATACGAAGCTTTTTCATGAACCCAAACTTCTGGGCTGATGATGGAGACATCTGCAACTCTCTTAGAGCAGCAAAATCAAGTTCAAGTTGTTGTCTTAATAACCAAGTCAGTACAGTTCTTAACAAATTTCTGAAGAATTACTGTGGGTTTGCTTTGGAAGAGGTGCTGGATTTAAATATTAAAGACTCAACAATATTAAAGACTACAAAACAACAATATCATTGAGTTGAATAGATTCTAGAGAGCATTTTGATATATAATTTATATTTGTAAATTATTTAGTACTTATGCAAATTAGTCTATTATGAAGCACCCCTGTGCTGTGAATGACACTTCAGCCCATGGACCCATCAACTGGTAATAAAATAAATATTGAGATAAAATTTGGGTTTAGTTGAAATTTATGTATATGGCTACATTAAGCTGCAGAGAAAGTTTGAGAGTACAGTGTTTCCTTTTGTACAGAAGTTTAAGAATAAAATACTCTCTGCATTCAATGAAATGGCTTTAATAATGGGAACGTTCTGGAATAAATCTCATTCAGAATTACAATTCATAACATGCTGGGCTTCAGTTGAACCATGAAGATGATTTTTTTTAGTTAGTGTTGTACTTAAAAGTACTAGTCTGCCCTGGAGATCTAGGTATCTAAGTGGAAAAAATAATAAAAAAACCAAATTCTAGTCCCCATTTAAACACAGGTAAAGGCTGTCACAATGCCAGGCACAACCCCAAAAATAACCAAGAAGAGAACCACAGACCATCCTTCTCTTCAAAACACTGAGAAACAACGTTAGTTTGGCTAATTAAAAGAAAGGGAGGAAAGACAGATCTTATAAACCCCAAGCTGTCATTATTACCACATATTTAGCTGAGTACTCTCTTGGTTCACTGGTCTAAAACAGCAGGACAGTAGCAGTGAAACTTAGACTCCTTGCTGGAAATTACTGTCTACTCACTGGGTGGAAGCTTCAAAGGATTGTGAACATCCAGTCCTGGGGAAGCAATGAAAGTAAAAGTTTTTGTAAGGAATACAGGCTGCAATAAGTGTTGGCAAACACTTATTTCTATCAAGACCTTTCCCTTGCTGTAATTTAGTCCATCTTTTGATGTGATAAAGACAATATTATTGATCTTGATTGAAACATAGTTTGACTACATGTGGTTGAAACAAAGGTCAAATATCATGTGTCAAGCAATTTCCTTATCCTGGCCCTAGTAGGCCACTACTTAAAACTGAATACACAGAAATGTTAGCATTTTAGAGAGAAAGCTTTCAAAAAGCATAAGAATGGAGCATCAGAGGGGATTCATAGGTCATCAAGTGTGCTTCCCAGCTGTCTGATAAGGGCTTTTTGTCCCTTTTACTGGTATATCTTTCAAAGCTGTACCAGAACCTCAATTTTGCATCGGCGCTTTCTTTTACTCGATGTTGTTAAGTAGGCTTAAGGTTTTTTTCTTCCTCTCTATTGTGTACTTCCACATACACATTCTTTCATTTTTATTATTTGGAGTAATCACACCCTCTTTACACCTTCTCTCCCCTAAGCTCTGCAAGTTATAATCCTTGTTTCCTAATCAAGCTCTTCATCTTCTGATCATCCTAACTCATCCTGTTCAAGATGATTTTATTACTTTTGAACACTGAGCAGTAGTTGAGCATTATAGGTAGGATCTTACAAAGCTTTGTACTATAGCAGTAATGCCTTTTTTCTGGGACTGGAAATTTTTGGACACTTCTAACAGAAGATCACAAATTTCTTGCATCCCAGCAATTTTCATTGCATTTTTATTTATTTATATGTGATCAGTAAGGTGGTTACCCTCTCACACAAATGTTCCCCACAGTGTAGGAAGTAAGTTGGACTTTGTGGTTGGGTTTCACTGCTATTGCAATTTCAGAAAGGTTCAAGGTGGCCAAAGATACATTCGAAAAATTTTAAAAATAATGAAAAAAATTTAAATTAAAAAAAAAAAATCTGACTAAGTAGCTCTATACAATAATTACTTATTCTAATTCCCAGAGCTACTCACAGAACATATGGAACTGAGCTTTGAAATCACTGCCATAGCAATAACAAATACAGTGTTATTATCCTTCCAGATATCTGCAAAATGGTTGTTGGAATTTTTAATGCATGAGCACCTAGAATCATTGGCAAGGCAACATCAGATTCACAGCCCTCCTAGGAAATCAAGGAAATAATGCAAAAATGAAAGAAGAGTACCTCCTGGGAAGAGCTTTCAAGGCGAGCTACTTGGTTTTGTTGCCAGTAATGAATATAGTCATGAAGAAACTGCACTAACACACCTAGATTGCAATTATCTCTGAGAAAAAAATTTGAAACAGCATAATCAGAGGTAAATCTAACTCATACTAAATAATCTCTACTGGCTATTCAGCTAAGGGCACTTCTGTTTCAAGATATAGTTGGGAAGGGGGAACTTCTTTAGATAAAATTCACTGAAGAAAACGAAGAGATTATTCCAAATCCTATGCTTTTTTATTCCCTCATATACAAAACAAATATCCTAATGGTGCTTCCTCTCCTTTCAGAGTCAGCAGCCAAGGAAGGAAACAGAAATGCTAAACTAAAGCGACACTGCATTTTGAAAAGCCAAAACTTTTTAGCAGGGCCTGTTTTGATAGGAAAAGGGGTAACGACTTTAAAGGAGAGGCAATTTAGCTTTGATACAATTTTTTTACAATTAGGTGATAAAACAGTGAGACATGTTGCCAAGAGGGGTGATAGATGCCCCCTTTCTGGAAACACTTAAGGTTGGGTTGGACAGGGCTCGGAGCAACCTGATTTAGTGGAAGATGTCCCTGTTCTTTGCAAAGGGGTTGGACCAGATGACATTTAAACCAAACCATTCTATAATTCTATGAAAACAAGGTCAGGACAATATGGAAGCCTTGTGAAGATGTCTGTACTGGGGTATCTTTCAGTTTCCTTTAGATAATGCAGTGTTTTCAGGTAAGAGAGGAAGAAACATTCAAAAATGTGTTTCTTCTTCTCTAAAAAAATCAATCTGTAAAAGCTCAGTTGTGCAAGGTCAGAACACTCACAGATTTGCGTAGAAGGACAATATCTAGGAAGAAGGGAAAAGGGAAGGGAAGGCAAGGCAAGTCAAGGCAAGGCAAGGCAAGGCAAGGGGTAAGGAAAAGGAAAGAAAAATATAATTTCACATTGGCATTTTTTTAACTAAGTGTATACATTGTAACTGGTAATTTATCCCAAATGGTCAAATTCTAGCTGTTGTATTCATTCATGGTTATTTTCATTCCTCTATGCCTTTCATCTACTTCCATCATTTTAGAAGAACTAACATAGTTGAAGCATACAGTGAATTTCTAAAAACTTCTAGTTGTCTTTAAGTGCCTTTTCTGCCTGGCATTATTTTTCTATAGCTTTCAGATCCAAGGCAAACATTTAAGCTTGGCTTTAGACTTATGCCAGGAAATGTATTAGCCCGGATGTCCAGTTTAAAGACACATCACTTTCCTGCTTCTCTTCCCTTCCCTTTTTCACATGTAGTACAAATTTACGGAGTTAGGACAGAGAACATTGTTCACATCATGCTGGTGCTAAGACTTAAATCTCCACCTTTTTAACTCACATTGGGCAAAAGCATGAAAGAGAAATAAATCTTTACAAGTTGACATAAGCACAGAGTGAAGAGAGGAACTAAAAATATGCTAGTGGTCTAATGCTGTCCATAAATCACTAGAAAAGAAGAGAGTCTGTTGTCATATGTCTCAGGCATTGCTATCAAGTAGGGAGGGGAAAGAATATCTATCCATAGGGTAAGTTATATACCATTTTTGTTGTGTTTAACCTTGTTCTAGTTACAGAATTTTCTAAGTGGTGCATACAAAAGACGAGAAGATGGAGACAGAAATAGAAAGGGAGAGGTAGTAGTCTTATCTCTAAAGAAGAAAGAACTGGCTTTCCAAATTTCTTTAAGGGTTTGGGCATTGACTATAACATAGCCACAGACATGCACAACACAGCTGAAAGCAATAATGTTAAGCACTGGTGTGCCCTATTAGGCTCCTTAGTGCAGAATTTGAACCATCCTGCCACCCAGACTGTCTTGGTGGGTCTCAACAGTTCTGAGTGCGATTCACAGGTAATAGGACTGAGACTGAGCAACTAATTCAGCCAGTAAGAAATGTCAAGGAGAGAGAATATTTTTGATTTGAATATTACTCCTATCCTCCAAACTTGGTGTATCTGTAAAATGGGGATCCAAATTCCCAGCCTGTGTCTGGAGCACAATGCAAACCAATATGCAGAGCCTGAGTACTGATGGAGATCCACCGTAACTGCCAAAGTTCATGTGAGATGGCCAGACCCAAATTTTTTCAAATTATCAGGGCTGTTTTTGTCCTAAATCAAATCAAACACCTGACTAATTATCTTTAATTATTGGTCACATCGAATAATAAGGGTTATGGAAGAATGCAATGCCTTTTTTTTTTTTTTTTTGCTACCAGACTAAGAAATCCCTGAACAAAATAGATTGACTAGAATGAAAAAATCTTTTCCACTGCTTAGCTACTTTGGGGAAAAAAAAAATATTTCAACAGAAAACTAATAAATTACATTAAATTAAAATTGTTTTAAAAACTGAAATAGATTTGATAACTTTCTCCTTGAAAGAATCTTGTACCTTTTCTGCAGTTTGTTAAATCTGTCAAAACATGGACAAGGATGAGATTCATTAGATTAAAAGTGTATTTTTACATCAGATTTTCTTGCAACACAGTCAATGGTTTCTGCATAGATTTACTTGAAATCATTCCCTCTATGTGAACATTTTTTTAAAATACTGCTCCTCTCTTTCTTTTCAAGGCAACAGCAGTGCTAAATAAACCCAATGAAAATGACACTTTAAAAGAGCTTAAAGTGTTTATGATAAACTCTCTGCTGGCTGTTAGAAAAACTCTCTGTGATCAGTATCATATATAGCCTGTTACTGGAAAGTAGATAAACTGCTGAAGTGATACCATCTGGCAAATCCTATGCTCCAAATAACAATTATCATCTGAATATATTGAAAGATAACTACATTGTTGACTTTTTTTTTCTGTGGGGCTTTGTCTAAATTATTTTTTATTAAAAAATAACATAAAGCCCAACAGAATTTAACCTGTAGGATTTTTTTTTGCCCTGTGGTTAGGACAGAAAACCACTGACTGATTACCGGAAAATATTGTAAGACATTTCCCTGGTGTCTCTTTTTTTTTTTTTGTTTTCTATCTGTATGTGTAATTACTTTCCTGGCTGCTTATCTGTTTGATAGCCCAGTAGTTGTATTTCATTCAAACCGTACTTGCATATTTTTCAGAATGTTACATAATACCAAGTTCTTGATTTGCAATGCATAATTCCCTGTCTCCTGTGATAACTCTGTGTGCTTAATGGTACAGATGCTGCCTACAAAAGCTATGAGCAGCAAAGTCAAGCATCACTTCTTGGTTTAGCTGTTCAGCAAGGGAAGAAGGGAGAAAACATGCACTGCTGCTGTTACCTTGTTATATTGCAGACTATAACTTTAAAGTTAGGAGACAAGACACCAGGACTAGGTCTGCATTCGAAAATCATGCTCTGTGAGGGAAAGATAGCTGAATGGTCTAAAGCTGTGCCAGGGGAGGTTTAAATTGGATATTAGGAAGAAATTCTTTACAAAGTGGGTAATCAGACATTGGAATGGGCTACCCAGGGAAGTGGTGGATTCTCCATCCCTGGAGGTTTTTAAGATGAGACTGGACGTGGCACTTAGTGCCATGGTCTAGTAACCACAGCGGTGTTGGATCAAGGGTTGGACTTGATGATCTCAGAGGTCTTTTTCAACCCGACTGATTCTATGATTCTGTGATTCTATGAATCGAAAACCAAGTAAGTGCTGGTTTATACGTTGCACTCAGAGTCATTGGAAGAGGCCTGCAGCTATTTAGGGAACACAGAAGATGAAAACAGAAGGAGAACTAGACAAGTGGAAGACTAAATAACAGGAAGTCCAAGAAGAGCCTTAAAGCTAAGGAAGAAGATTTTGATGTGAAAGAAGAAACAATCTATTAAAAGATACTTGAGAATAAAGTGCTATTTCCAATAAAAAAATCATACTCAGTTATGAAAAGTGAAGGTTAATCTTATTGTAGACAGAACTAGTGTCACTTCTCTGCCTTACTTACAAAAATAAAAAGGACTTTGTTGAGTGATAACATCTTCTGCTCCTTTCTAAGGCTCCGACCAAAGCCAAAAACAAATATTTGGTAACAATGTAATCATAGCTTCATCTTGCCCAAGAAGGAGTGGGAGGATCAGGCTTTGACCAGCCATTTTCTGGTACTCATTTTCCATCTGCTCTGAAATTTCTTGACTTTCTTGGGCTGTAGCCTGTGTCATAAAAATAATCTATTAGCACTGACGGGAGGACTTTGTTTAAAAGTGAAATGGGATTTGGTGCTGCTGGTTTTGGTGGCTGGTCTTAATTTCAAAAGCATTTAGTTGACTAAAAGTACTTTATTTGACTATAATCTCAGTCACCAGTAGAGTGCATACATTTTATTTGTGAGCTTCCTTCCATTTGTAACCTGAATTCCTAGAATTTTATGCCTTTCTGTCTGCTGATTCCTCTCTAATACCTTTTGTACCTTGTAGTCATCTTCCACCAAACTCAAGAAGCAGTGTATTTAAGTGGAGGTTTCAGGGATGGTAAAATCTCTGTGCTGGTTAATTTTCTTCAAAGTGGATGATAAGGGGCTGTGTTTTGTATTTGTGCTGAACATAGGGTTGAGAATATAGAGATGTTTTTGTTATTGCTGAGCAGGGCTTACACAGAGCCAAGGCCTTTTCTGCTTTTTGTACTGCCACACTGTCAGGGATGTTGGGAGTGCACGGGAGATTGGGAGGAGACACAGCCAGGACAGGTTATCCAAACTGACCAAGGGGATATTCCATATCATATGGCATCATGCTCAACATATAAAGAGGGGAGAGGAAGAAGGAAAGGGGGCGAGTTTGGAGTGATAGCATTTGTGTTCCCTCATCACGGTTACACAGAGTGAGGCCCTGCTCTCCTGGAGATGGCTGAACACCTGCCTGCCCATGGGAAGCAGTGAATTAATTCCTTGTTTTGATTTGTTGGTGGGTGTGACTTTTTGTTTCTCTATTAAACTGTCTTTATCTCAACCTATGAATTTTATAGATTTTACCATACCAATTCTCTCCGCAGTCCTGATGATGGGGAAGTGAGCAAGCAGCTGTATGGATCTTGGCTGCCAGCTGGGGTGAAACCGCGACAATATCAAAAGACCAAGGGAATGGATGAAGGAACGAGAGATGAAGTAGTGCATCACTAAAGGAAAGGTATTAATGTAAACTTGACCACTATCTGTTATGTGGTGCCTCTTGACACAGGATGGTGGGTGCTTGCTGGTGTGCCAGACTAGGGCTGGGGGAGGAAGGAGGGAGCTTAGGAGTATGGAGACACAGAGAGGGAACAGGAAAGAAAGAAGGAATGCAGTGAAGTCATATATGATACTCATGGATTTCAAAGGCCTTCCTACTTAAATACACAGAAAAAAAAATCAGATATCATTAATTCCACCACACACAAATCCCCTCAGTTTGGGAGTAGGAGACATTGTGGATTTAGATTTGTTCTTTTTTATACAATTGAGTTGGTACACTGGAATTCTTATTTTCTTCAGTTGCTTGTTTTACTAGGGTTGTGGACCCAACAACCCTAGTTGAACTTGTTGTCTCCCTCCTGCCCAGATCCACCAGGCTGAAGCACCCTGCCTTGCCTTTCACACAGCACACCAGAGACATTAGATGCCACATGTTTGTCCCTTGGATGGGTTGTGCTACCCAAGAGTTTTCTGGGAGGAGGCAGAGACACAAAATTATGCCCAGGAGGTACAAGCAGCCACCTCGGAGAAGAGACCAGAGAGTTAGGAGAAACCTTTGGATGCAGTGGGACTACCCTGTCCCCATCATAGGAAGCTTTCTTCTGCCAGCATACCATTTTTTGTCTCTAAAGCTCCATGATTACTCACTTTCAGGCAAAAATTGATAATGAAATTATCTATTTATAAAATAACTGCAGTGAAAGTAGTAAGTGGAAAATCATCTCCCAGGTTAACAGCTCTTCTGCTGGGAGATAGGTTTTATTTACACTAGGTTGAATCTGGTTAAAAAAGCTGCTGCGTGAAATGTGCAGGCTATATATTGCTCCATAAGCCCACTTTACTGAGACTAACTTTATAAGTCCTTGGCCAATGTTTACTTAGCCACAATAAGACTACTGTAAATAATTAAAAGACTTCTTTGTTTCCTTTCTAGTTCATGTGTTGTAGGGTTGGTTTATTGTTGTTGGGTGGCAAGTTACAAGGATTTCCTAGGCCAGCTCATTTATTTTATTTGGCTATTGGGCCTTGTTGCCATTTGGAAATTTCCTGATTTCACTTGTATTTTGTGGGCTACTTTTAGAGGCCTTTGAGCATGAGCAATCTGAAGGGAGAAACTGTGATGGTAAATAAAGGACTGTGGCTGTTCGCACAAGCTTCACACAGCAGCCCTGCTGCCACCCTTCAACTCCTGGCGTCTGTCATCACCAGCCTCCCAACCCTTCATTCTCCTGACATCATGAAACAAAGGTGGCTAAGAAAGTGATGTTGGAGACCAGTACATGAAAAGAAGAGACCATCTATCAATAGCAAGTTCATGAATCCTTGTGGTCTCACAGGAGGGCAACATAAAATACACAGGGAAAAAAGACGAGAGCCTGTACAAGTGACCCAGGCTAATGGCAGAGACCTGCAACAGAACAAATCATTGATACCAACTCTTCCTGGTCCCTGGGTAGATCCTAAATACTAGGTTCTTTTCCTCCTGGTAGTGCAGAAGCGAGGAGATGGAGAAGGGGAGTTAGGAAGCAAAAATATCAACAAATACATTATCAATGGCAGGTGGACAGAATTTCTGATGGTGGAGAGCTGAAGAGTTTTTTTAATGCCACCCACTTCAGAGCAAATCCACTTGGGAGATATACAAGAACTGTCTGAATGCAATTCTGTGCAATATGCTCCAGGATGACCCTGCTGAGATGGAAGTTTGGACCAGATGACCCACTGTTGCCCCTTTCAACCTTACCCATTCTGTGACTGTGGTTCACAAATTTAGTGCAATACAGCACTAGTATTGGTTTCCTTATTCACCTGATTTAGAGAGTCTGTAAAATGATTCTTAATAATATGGTATGAAGGATGCCTTTTGCATTTCCCAGTCTAGTTATGTCTCTTAGCCACACTCTGATTCTATATCAGAGGTGCAAAAAGTAATCATACACTTCCTCCTAACTGCAAAACCTGCTATAGGAAACATGATCATTCAGGCAAAAAAAATAGATGAGGTAATTCATAGTAAATAAGTCTAAAACCAGCCTGGTTTTGTTCAGTCTGTGTCCTTTTAGCTGTGACAGCTGATGGTGCCACTCAGTATGAACTGTGCCACTGCCTCTGCGCTCCAGCTGAATTTTGCAGGCTGGAGTGCTGAACTGACAAACAGGTTTTGCTGTTTGCCATGTGCTCCTGCATTTGCTCATCCATCTGGATTGATGTGCCTAGCAAAAGATTAGCTCAACGGGCTCTTGATCCTTTGCAAAGGCCTCTAGGCAGTTCCGTCTCACACACGATAAATAATAAATAACATTAATGGAATGCCAAGAATGTCATTAATAATTTTCAGATGTGTAATTCATATTTAGAAGCATTTCAGACATTGTAAAATGCTCAAGTACCAATGACACGGAAATGTTTGTCTGTGTGTGACAAAGAAGAAATTGTGGTTAGTAAGAATGTGTCACATTTGTTGGTTTGGGTTTTTTTCATTTCTGTGTCTTTTTTTTTTTTTACCTGAGACTAAATAGAACTGACTGAAAACTTGACAGATGAACATTGATAACCACTGAGCTTGTAACTTAAAAGCTCATGACCATGAGCAGGAGACTACTGAAGTTGTTCAAGGCTAATGATATCAGTATAAATAGTCCATGCAAATAAGGAGACTCTAGAGCTAATAAATGAGTTATTACACATGGTCTGAATGTGAAATCAATTGACAGCAAATGGGTCCATGGAAACATACATCAATACTATGCAACAATCTGTATGGAGGAAAGTCACTAATAAAAGACAAAAAATCCCTACACAGAAGGCTATTAAAGTTGTTATTTACCACTGAAACACAAAATAGCACTCAAAGTTGTATGTATAAAGAGATGAACAAGTAAGTCATGCTTTTTAGTGTATTGGGGGTAATTTAGTAATGACTTAGACTATTAGAAACTCCTTCTTCAGTTACTGAAGTCAGACAATAAGATTTTTCAAATCAAATCCCAAGTCACCGAACCACCTCAGCTGATTTAAGAAGATGTTTTTTTGTTCTGGCATCTTGTTTATGCGATAGCAGAAACAGACCTGGCTTATAACGAAAGAAGTCAAAAATGGTTTTACAGGTTCATTCCTGCAAACTGCTGAACAATCATAGTGATTTCAGATAATTAAAGCTAAGCCCATAGTTAAAGAACCTTTTTGATGGCCAGAGTACCAGTATTTTCTGGATTGAACCTTATGGCAAAACTTCGGCAGTAGTGTGAAGACCAGCAAATCCTTGTATTGGAACAAAAC
Source organism: Lepidothrix coronata (assembly GCF_001604755.1). Classification (NCBI taxonomy): domain Eukaryota; kingdom Metazoa; phylum Chordata; class Aves; order Passeriformes; family Pipridae; genus Lepidothrix; species Lepidothrix coronata. The sequence continues at coordinate 82,795 of NW_016690534.1, read as the reverse complement.
CCCTGACAGCTGAGGGGATTTGGGGCAGGAATCCCTCTGAAACAACTGGTATTTAAATTCAGACTTCCCTACATTGGTATCTGCACTTAAATTGTTGTCAATACAATCACTTGTTCTCAGTATACTGCTCACCCAGTTCCCTTTGACGTGGCTGTCATCAACCCAGAGAGAGCATGCTTCCTGATATAGACACTGGTTGCCACTCCAGTAATGAAAGTGTACCAGTTGAGTCATGTAGTACATGGGTCCAGTGCCAATTCTGACAGCCTTATGCAAATTTTTTGGTTACTGTAAGGTATCTTAGGTAGCACAAGGTATGTAAGATTAGGTGCAAAGAAATCTAGAGAGGTTTTCAACTGATGAAAAAGAGGAGTCCGCTTTAGCCTGAGTGCTAGAAGGCTAAATTTTATTTTTATTTTTAATAAATTTAACACTGTTAATTCTTGAAATGTTTCCAGAGGGCAAGATCTGGGTTCCCAAATGTTGTGGCTGGCCACCATATGAGACACCCCATGGTATTCAAAAAGTCTGATTATAACTTGCAGATAAGACACAGGGATTTGGGGAGACCTTTGCACTTTCAAAGTGGTTTTGATTCAATTATCTCAATAGTTTTCTTTATCTAGGGGGCACAGCTGTGCCAAAAGTCCTGTGATTCTTCTACCAGTCATGTAGTTTTCTTGCATATATCAGAACATCACAAATACCACCAGGCACTTACATTTAATCAACTGAACCAATGAAGGTCACTGCTTAGAGACAGAAAGCATCACAGATGGACATTTAAGGTTCTTTTTTGGACCACTGAATTTGGACCAGGGATGAAATGTCTCACGTTAAACCACAACTGTTCATCTCAAATAATTAATAGTTGTAGTTTGGATTTGGTTTTGATCTTGTTTTTGAAAAAGTAATTTCAAAATGATGACCCAAAAGAAGATAGGGTCAACTTCCTTCGTGGTAGCTACATGCTGCTGAAAGTGCCAGTCTCAAATTTGTAATAGATATTTCCCATCACTCCGTCTCTCCACACTCCTCTTTTTAGTAAATGTAAAACACTGTAATTTATATCTGCAAGTAGGGCTTTTTATATTATTTTAACAGCTTTTAAAATTATTTTAACTGGTGTTAGAAATACAGCAATTGTAAAACGCTTCTGTTTGTGAACCTATGCTTAAGTAAGAAATCAAACAGATAGCAATTGTCTAGAGGTCTGTAAACTGTACATATACAAGTAATCCTCCAAAAAAAAAAAGTTAATATGTTTCTATTCCAGAAAAATGTGAAAAGAAACTTCTTCTCTCTCCTATCTTTTTGCACTATCAATCTCCCAGGGGTCTGGGATTTTTTTCCTTCCTATACTTAGATTATTTTTGAGTGTTAACGCATCACAGCACAGAAACACAATTTTAGATTAATGATCACTGATATGGAAAAAAAAAGATATGTATTGCTCACATCTTTTGTAAGGTACTGGGGAGGCAACAAATGGAAAAGACACAACCAGTTAGAACACACACAAAAATGCAACGCTCATCAGTTTTCCTGTTACTTAATACATGCAGCATGGCACTAGGATTGTGATAATACTCTTATGTTTTATAATCTAAAATGTGCCATGAAACATTTGAAAGTGTAACAGAAAAACAACATTATTTTACAATATTTTAAATGTATATGTCATATATGTCATAATGTCATATGTACTTAGATGTAAATGCAAGAGATGTTTTCTTATATTAAATAGAGGAAAGATATGTTAGTTTCAGAGTAAGAAGAGAGGTGATGAATGACAGGTTTGGATGAGTTCAGTGCTTGAAATCTAACTAATACATCAAAATGCTGTTTATTTACAGTAGATAGATATGACCTTTAAAATTACAGCATTGAAGGGTCACTCATCCTGAAGTCTAAATGAGAAGAAAACCCAAAAATATTCTGATACCTGTCAGAAGGCTCTACTAATACTTTTAGGACATGATAAACAAGACCACAAAGACTTTTCCACTGTGCCTTTGGCCCAGCTTCCTTATAAATGATCTGATGTAAGATCATGTAAGACACTGAAGATAAGGCTTTAGATTTAGATATTTTTACAGTGTCTTCTAAGTCAGATGAATGAGCTGGTTGTCAAATTTCCAGTATTTAGTCACTGAAAACTTTCAACATTACCAAAGCCCAGGGCATTTCTCATAAATGCCCCTTGTCTCAGATTCAGTTCCTTTCTCATTGAAACACAGACATATTTAGTTTATTTCTAGGTCAGTATACTGTCTCCAATGTTGGTGTTAATAGCCATTATCCCAAGCTGTTCAACAATCAATACAGTATCAGCTGAGCCTCTAACTTTATACAGCTTCAGAAGCTTTTATTGTAGCCTGCTCATTTTGAGGAGGGGAAAAGGACTCCCACTCTGACTCACACAAATTTCAGTGGAAATTATGCCACTTAGGTCAAGGGGAATGGTGTCTGTTTCAAAGATACAGTGCCTGCTCTAAGAAAAACATGGATAATTCTTTGGAGGTGCTTAAATTTTTAAGTTTTACACATGGAAGTTGGTATGGAAATGTAATTGAAAACATAAATAATAAATATATTACTGGCACAGGAGTTAGATGTAGTTTCTTGAGTTGTTGGCTCATACCTGTGGGAACAGCAGGGTGGCATATTTTTCATGTGGTTTGAAATACAAGCTGTTTTAAATATTACTGAGCACCAAAGTGGTAGCTGCAGTCCATTAGGCTTCCTAAGAATTTCCTTCTTGGATTGTACCTGGGACTAGCCAACTAAAACCACAGTATTCTACTCATCCTTCTGCAATTACTTAGTAGATTTGCAGGCTTTCTGATGTGCTTATTTCCATACTATCTGACAAACAGCAAATTCATTTTTATAAGACAGACATTCCCTTTTAGCAAACACATCACTAAGGTTCAGAGGGGGATGTTTAATTCCCATAGGAAGTCAGTAGCAGGACCTGGAACAGAGGTTAGATCTTCTTAGGCCTACTCTTGTATCTTAACCACAAAAGAATTCCTATTTCCTTCTCTGATGACTAAGTCATTAGCAGAAACTTTTCCCTTGTAGTGGCAAAATAAATCCAAAAGACACACTCATGACTTCTCTCACTGGATTCTACAAACCTGGTAAAAATTTTCAGTATCAACAGCCTGAGAAAGCAAATTGAGTCCAACTCCACAGCAGCACAGAAATGGAAAGCTGCCTGTGAACCTCAGAAGGTTCAGAGGTTCAGTTTGAAGGCATACCAAAAAGTTCAGACACTTGTACAGAGTTTATCCAAACTATCTGAGCTCTCAAGAATGCGGACATCGGCCTCTTGAGAACAGACATTTTAGTTAGATTTCCTTTAGTTTCTCTTTCCTTTTATGCCAAAAAATGCAACAAAACCTACCTTTGTTTTGGGTTCGGTTTTTGAGTTTTCTATTTTTGGTGTGTTTTGGGGTTTTTTTGTTTTGTTTTGTTTTTTGGCTTGAGAGCACTAAGTGTAGCCAAAATCATCACACAGAAGAACAGATTTACACTGCAGTAAACTGCAGCAGGGATTTTATCAAAACTCATCAAGGTTTGGTTTGAATTTCCAAGAGCATGTATGTTTTTGTGCTTGCACATATATGCGTGTAGCTTATTTTTCAGTTTATACTTGCTGGCCGATTCAGAAGGGATACCGTTACAGTTAATTCCCCACAGCCCCACAGATGAAAAAGTAGCCACTTGGTACCCCATCAGGTTGCTGTCTGAATATTTTTCACTAACAACGAAGAATCCAGACAATTCAGACCTGGTTGCCTCCACAAATGAAGGAAATTGTAGCTACCCAGCATTGATGTAGGCAGGTTCAGTGTGCTGCTCTCTCTCAGCTGCTTATCTGGTAGGGGAAGCTGCAGCATGTTGAGGAAGCAATTGCTGATGCAGTGGTTAGCATTGCTATCTTGAAGTCATACACTTTAAAAAGCCACTGAACTGGCATAATTCATTCACTCTTTGTGTGTTAGGACAGGGTACCATGGGAAGGCCTGCAACGATTGATGGAATTAGGACCACTTCATTACCTTTTCAGTGAATTTGAGAGGATAGGATTGCAAAATGCCATCCACTGCACAGAGGACTAATTTTCCTACCATTGTTGAATAATTATATGAAAGATAACAGGGCTTTATTTTGCTTTCCTTGCTCTAATATTTTTGGTGTTTTTTCCCCTCTGTCACATCCTCCCTAATAAAAGCAGACTTTTCAAAAAAAAGGTAGAAAAAATTCCCACCTTTGGGTAGTAAGGCACTTGAGAATCAAGACTCAGTATATATTTTAGCTTCTGCAATCCACAGGAAAAGAGACAATGAAAATTCTTCTTCATGCTTTGGACCAAAGAAAGCCCAAGAGGTATTTGATTAGCTGTAATTTTTGACAGTGTTGCCCATCGATATGTGACTAGTAAGTTGGCACCATAAGGCGACACTGTTTTCTTAAAATATTTCTTGTTTTCAATAAAATCATTCCATGAATGTCATGACCTTTTAACCCTTTACATCTTTCAAGGGAGTATGAAAATTAAAAAATAAGCACAGGAAAAGTTTTAGAAACTTATATCGTCCTGTTCAGTAGACATGCAGCCCAGCCTTTCTAAGATTTTCTAAATATAGCTGGGTTTTATTCACAAATTTTGAACCTAATAGCCTTAACACATTGTACAAAAATATTTGCTCAGGTTCATTGTTCACAAGCATTTTCCTTCCACCCCTCCTTCCTCCTGCCCCATACTTTCTCTCCTTAACTAAACACATAGGAAATTAACGAAGTCTGTGACCTAACAAGTGGCAATTCATAAATTCATTAGATTAAAAAAGACTAGTAACATAGCAATTTCTTTAATAGGTTTGCTTCCAATCTCCAATTTACATTTCTGTCTGCCCTGGCAAAGATATTACTTCGTTAAGACTTTTTTTTTCCTTCCCCTAAATTAGAGAAATGTTAATGACTTCTCTTATTTATTGCTTCCATATGCAAGTAGTTATCTTTCTTGCAAATGGAAATGAGACCCAAAATTGCAACAAATGGGGCCAAGCCGCTGAGTGCATATGTTCCTTTTTGGAGAAAGTACACATGCCTGATCGAATTAACTTTAACCTCTCTGTCCATTGAACAGACATCCTCTAATGTGGGGGCTTTTAAAACTGTTCTCGTTAAATTTATTTTGAATTGCTGAGAACACTCTATCACGGTTTCAGCAAATAACCTCTGATAATATTAAACACCTGGTAAGCATGGTACCCAAGGGACCCTGTGCTGCTGTGTTTGACCTGTGACCTCCGGCAGTGAAGTTCGGCCCTTGTGATCCACTTGGATTCAGACAAGAAAGCTATTCTGAAGGAAAACACCTGCTTGCAAGGGCTGACCCCAAGCCAGTGCATGGTTGAAAAAAATCAGCTGGGTAGAAAGAGACCAGAGCCCCATGCAGGTGTTTCCTACAGCACCACACAACTAAAAAAAATAAGGAAAAATAAAGGATAATGTGGAGTAACAGTTAGGTACTCCCTCAGCTGGTTTTTTGGGTTGGTGTACTTCAAGCTTTTCCCAGTGGATGCCAAGGAAATAAAGATGAACCTACTGGTTCTTCATTTCTGAGTGTCCAGGGACTTAGATTTGGCCAGCAGAGAATCCCAGCTTGGTGGGTTCATATGAGACTTACAGCTGTGCTAAAAAGCAGACCTGGAGGCCTCATCCCTTCTTTTGTACCCGTAGCCTTTGCTGTTGTTTGGCTCTTATTTTCCTGTTATTGAGATGTCCTCTCAAATAATCTACCTTTATTATAGAAATGCATTGTAAATTAAGATTTAAAAGCACCAAAACCTCCCACTAGGAAAGACGAAGAGGAAAATCCTTCCCTAACTAACTTAAGGTTTTTACAGCAATTCATTTTATACAGTGCGATAATGATTCTTTTTAAGTCGAGTGGGCCCCACTTTCAGTCAGCTTTTTTAGTCAAATGTCACATTACTCATTTTTGTCAGCAGGTCTGCACAGTGACAGGATAGTGAGTGGAAAATATTTAATCTGTCTCTTTATTTATTAAGTGAGTATCACAAAATAAATGACAGGGGCGGAAAGCAAACCCTTTTGAAATTCTTTCGTTAATTTCTTCATACACTTTTCTCCTAGGTAGTGACTTTGACTATGACCAAGATAGTGACTTGGGGATGAGTCCCGATGAGGAACTTGAATGTCTCTTATTCGCACAGCCAAGGGCTGTCAACGCACCTCCGTTCACCTGACGAGAGCACCTTCAGCAGGCATCAATAAAATCCTTCCATTCCCAACATTCTCAGACTCTGGAACTCTGAGATATTAAACAGCCAATTATGGAGTATTTAAAAAAAGCTGGATAGTGCTGGTAGGGGGAAAGGAGAATTCTTCTGCAAGAAAAATTCATCTGCGACTTGACAGAATTCATTTCGGCTTGGCTTTTTATAGCCTTCAGATCCATATTGCTTTCCATTGCTCTGGCAAAGGCAGAGTTTGTATACCTGTCCTAGGTATGAAAGGTTGGTGCAGTGTGCCTTGTGCAACTACTGTCATTAATAAAACTGGAGTAAAAAAAATAAAAATAGGGAAAAAGGGAGAAGAAAGGAAGGAAAGAAAGAAAAAAGAAGAAAGAAGGAATTATTGGCAAGCAGAGTGGTACTAGTAATTTGCCTTCATCTTTTGCCCAGCATCTTGAGCCTGATAAAGGCCAACATCTGAAAACAATCACTGGAGCATATTAGGGTTTTTTCCAAGCTATATCAAACTACAGTGTAATAATGAGACATTTATTCTGTGGTATTTTAAGGTTTAAACAATTTGCAATCTACTTCCAAGATGACTGAGATGGAAGCAGGAAGAACACAAGTTCTTTAAGTAACTTCCTCACTGTTCCCTAGTCATACACTGGGAACACTTGACACCCAATTGCATTCATCCTGCTCGAAGTAAATGTAGGTCATCACTTCATATGAGGCTCTTGGTATGATTTCTGCCAGGGCTGATAACAATGTCCTATTGTTGATGAGCCTCTGTCAGTTCCACTTAGCAGTGAGAATGTCAAATTGTCAAGTGTTTTTAAGAGTGGAAGGTGAGAGACAACCAGTACCAATTTCACTTGGAGCCAGAGGGTTGAATCCCTCCCACATATCCTCACTATACAGGGTAACTGAATGTGATGGGAGGCTGTAGCCACTGGAAAAACAGTGAAGACATTTTTTAAGATTACGCTCCTGGGAGTGTAAAAGGACAGTATCTTCACTTATTCCTTAGCAAAACTCCCAGCTGCCTCTAACAGCATAAAAATTAAATTAAATCCAGACATTAGACCTGAAAATTTCCAGTCCACTCCCCTGTTCTTAGGGGACTTCCTTCTGCCTGCCTATAGCACCAATAATGCATTAATTTCCCTTCTGTTCCTAAATAGTGGTGCACAGTCATTATTTCATATGGAAGGAAATTCTACCTGTAAAGAATCACAATAGGTAATTAGGTTGTTTATGCTGTGCTCACACATTAATGCACTGGCAGTCTAATCCAGGTTCTAGCAGACAAATGCCTACTTTGTGCCACTGTCTCCACCAAGGCTCCCTGGGCTGAATGAGTGTAGCAACATAGGGGTGGATTTACCTCACCTGAATTCCACCAAGGTCCACTGTACTTCTTGCCAATAGAGAAAGCAAGGTCCCTCTGAGCTTCCTGATCATTTAAATAGCCAGAAAAAGGCCCCAAACAAGGGGGTTGCCTAGCAGAAACATTAGGAAGAATTTAGGATTGGAATTTAGGACTGCTGAAAATAACCTGTATCCTTTTGCATCTCTCAAGGCATTTCTTTCAGGCTGAGCCTAGTATGGAAGCCGGCAGACTACAGGTTGCCCTCTCACTGTTCTGCAAACAAGAGATGTCAACTTTCAGGACCCTTAGCTTGGTGGCTTTCACAAGTACTTCCAAATATTACCACCATAAAGAAAGCTTTCCTCTTTGCTTTGTTAATCTTTGTCTTCTGGTTTAACCTCAAGTAATTAACTTTAAACATTGTCTGTTTTAATAGCTTACTCTTCTGCTCTCTACTGTTAGCTGCCTATTCCAAACCCTCTCTGTATGAACAGAGGCCAACTACAACACACAAAACAACTTACCCTGATGCAGTCCCAGGATTATCCCTTTATTTCCCATGTGCTGGATGGCTCTTTAGTTTCCTCACTGGTTCTTTACTCATCCATGTTATGCCATGGCACTGTCCACGTGGCAGTCTCAGTTCCCAGCTGAGAACTAATCTTAGCAGGAGATTTCTATAAAGTTTTATTCACTGTTTCACAGTCTGAAATAATTATTATTGTCTCCCAATTTTTTAGATGCTAATGACGATTTTGTAAATCATAAAGAGACTGTGTTTTCCTCTTTCCTCAACATCTGTCTCAAAGGCTCTGCCTAAAGTGTTCTATTGAATTTAGGAAGGGTTATTTATTTATTTTAAAATTATTTTTTCCTAATTTTTCTCTCATGAGTAAAATAAAAAGGAAAACAGCTGCTTTAGATAAAATCATCCTGCACAACAGCCACCTGGTAATGAGACTATCCAAATTGTTAACAGTAAGGATAAAAGTCAACAGTTTTAGAAAATACGTCTATTCTTTTGGTCTTGGGCATATGCTACCCTCTAATTAATGGAGTTAAAGTTTTTTTGCTCACTGCAAAGGTAGGTTTTTCCAAAGGTGCTTAGTGCAGCCATGTTCTTGTGAAGCAACAGGTTTAACAGACAGAACTGCAGAGCAGTGAGTCATTCCATTTTGTACAGCAAAGCTATACTTACCTTTCTAAGGTTTTCTCTAAAAATGGTTTTAAAGTTTAAAGGTGCAGCATTTCCATATCCTGTTACACCATCTGGATGAAGCTTGGAGCAGACAAAGCATAGTTAAGAATATTGCTCTTATGATACTCCAGAAAGGATAGATTTATGCAGGTATTAAAGGATTCCCATCAGGATGATTTCCTTTATCATGTCTTTTGATTCATCGTCCTGATTTTCTAAAAACATTGGGGTTTCTTCTCTCCTCCATTCACAAGAAACCTGGATTTGTACAAATGAAGAACAAGAGGGACACTACCACAAAGAAGGTGAGACAGCCTTAACTCTACTGTTAAAACATGATGAGAAAGAACAAAAAAAAAAAAGAAAAAATCATTGGTAGACCTTGAAAAGAAAAACAGCACCTCCCCAGTTGTTCTTTAATCAGTCTCAGGTACAGATTTCTATGGTCTAAGAAGGAAGGCAGAATTGCTTTTACTACTGCCTGCCAAATGCATAATTGTTGCTGTTTAGGAAAGAATGTTCTTTTTCCCAGCTTGTTGGAGTGGTAAATTACCTTTTCCTTAGTTTGTGGAAAAACACATTTTCTTTGGAAAGCAAACCTGATACTATACATACTTTGATTTTTACATCCTTTCTATTAAACAAGTTTAACTGAGTAATATGTGATCTCTTTTGGTATTACACATGTGCATAATCAAATAGTAAAGACTTGCCACAGTTCTCCACGTAACAACACTCAGTATTTTAAATACTGTCTTATTCAAACAACTGGTGATGAATTTACAAAAGCTCTTAGCTGTTATTCTGGAAAAGTTCACTCAAGCAACTCTGAAAAGGCAAAGAGAAAATGAAGAAAAAAGAAGGTGCAAGAAGGTGCATAAATTATTGTAGCCCTGGGGCAGTGTGTGAGTTTTACAGGGCTATTTATTTTGCTTTTCAATAAAAATGTGTAATAGACCCACCGGACCTATTACTTGCCCACTGGACCCATTACCTCTATTGAACAAAGGCAGCATAGCTTAAAGAGAGGGGTGATTGGCAGCCAAGCCTCCTCCAGCCCAGCCAGGGCTGCACCAGGGCTGCAGCCCACTGCAGTGCCTGCTAAACCTTCTTCCCACCTTCCCCACAGTGAGATAATGCAAAGACACACAGAGAGATTGCAGGAAGTGCTGGTGCCAGAGTGGCAGCAGAAAAGTATGTCTGGCCATAAAGAAAAGCAAGTGTGAGCTTTCTGTTGTTCAGTCGAGGATCTTCACAACCTGAAGCTGTTTAGCAGGACTGGTCTGGCCAGGCATAGCTGCAGCTGAAACATGGTGTCCTCAAGTAGGAAGGAATTAATGGTAATCTGTCCTTCTTGAAGTCTTAATCTAGCAAGGCGCTGAGCGCCAGGACCTCAGCCTGGCTGAGCACAGAAGTACAGGCTTAAGTACTTAGAGTGAGGCACATACAAAAGTGCTTTCCAGCTAAATCTTTCCTAGTGTTCCAAACTCTGAGTGAATTCTTGGCACAGTGATCAGTACTTTTAAAGGTTAAACAGATTTTACATGCATTTTCAGGCTTCATGCAATTGTTAAATAATTAATCCCCATAAACATAAAATTTAGAAAAATCTGTTTAATACTGGTAATTATAAATGAAATCTTTCATATTAGTTAAAGCTTCACATTCCTGATGGCCTCTTTGTGGTAGTGTGAATTGATGCAGAGACAACACCACACTTTGCTTATATTCCCAAGTTTGGTATGCGGCAGAAATGTGAAAGTACCTAGCAGTTTGCCAGGGAAGGTCCACAAAATTATAGCATTCTCAGAAGAAACAGAATAAAAGAAAATTTTCGACATCACTTAAAAAAAAATCTATAAAATTTATTCCAGTCAAAATGTTTTTCACACTCCATGAATTCAGAAGGTCCAGGTGAGTTTACCCCAGAAGAAAGTGGGGGAATAAATTGTAACAACATATATTCTTAACACAAAATTAATAAATTGAAGGGAAAAGTCTGTTTGATTGTTTGTTTGTTTGTTTTCATTTTGTTCAGTTGGTTTGTTGGGATTTTTTTAAACTTATTTATTTTTAAAGTTATCTCTGGCTCATCAAGGATGTATTTTACTTAAACATAATACCAAAATCTACCAGAGCAGCAAAAAATAGAGTAACCATAAAAGACAGTATTATGCAATGCAATACCCACACTTACAAAATTCTTTACAGGTGCAGACCTCAAAAACTCTTCCAATGCAGATAAATATTCTTATTTGCCTTCTATGGTTGTGAAAACTGATGAAAAGTGGTTTACCTGTCCAAGGAGATATTGTCTGTCATAAGAATGGAAGTGTTGGAGAACTCTGTTCCTTAGCATATGGGGATTGCATTTTCATTGCTATTGCTTCATCAGAAGGTTTGCTTCAGTTTGAATTACTGAAGCCTTCCCAAAATACCTCTGATTCACTTATGTCCAGAACTCACCAAGAAACTCTCGGTAGTTTTTCATGCAGATACTTAAAGATATCTTGATATGCAAAGCTGTGTCAAGGCATAATGGTGTCCTCACATCTCAACCACTCTCTCTGTTGTACCTTTCTCAGTTTGTGATAGATCAAATGAGATTCTTATAGTGCCAGCCAGGCTTGAATCTTTCCTAATCCCCATTACTGCTAGCTTAGGTCCCATTGTACCAAATTCAAACACCAGTTTGGAAGCAGTGAAGGTTTACCCCTGGCCAGTACGTGTGTGAAGGGAGAGAAGCCATGTGCTTTCATATACATCTATTTGGCATCTTCCCCAAAAGGAGTTCTGCTCAATGTGTCCTTGCTACATATTTTTCAAAAGTAAAATCAATGGTCTTGAACTGCCAGAAATGGTGTATGGAGTTGCTTGGCTTTTTTCTGCGGCAGCTGAGGCTGCAGGAAACAGCTACTCTTCAATTCCCATCCAAACACATTTCATGTAACACGCTTTTTCTACTGTTTTAATTCAGCCTCTAATCCTTTTTTCTAAACCATTTAATAGTAATAACAATTAATGGGCCATGTTATATGTCCTTCCAGTGGCTCACCTATAATATAGAGCTATTTGTTGGTATAGAAACATATTGGAGGGAAGAAAACTGTTGGTTGTTGCTCTTAGAATACTGGTGTATTTACATGTTGGAACTGACAATTTTATAATTTCACACAGAAAAAAATTTCTAGATTAGAAATTTTCTAGTTTAGAATTTTCTAGACTGTTCTTGCAAGATCTATGAACAATGACAACTACAAGTCCGAAATGCACTCATAAATTGTGTCCTATTTGGTCTCTATTTGTTGTATTTTTATTGCATAAAGCAATGAAAGGAGGGACATTGCTATTTAAGAGCTAAGTAGGCTGCCAAAGGTCATTCATACTTTAATACTTTTAAATATTTTTGGTTATTCTCATATCTGTAAAAAAATTATAACTACTGGATGTAATGTGAGCATGAAGCAGAGAATAAACTAGAATGAAATTCAGCCCCTGGGCTGGAGTCTAAAGTTGTAAAACAAACCTTCCTGGCCACTGTCTTGGTCCATAGATTGGGAAGGAAGCCACTGAACTTTCTATTCCTTCTTAAGGGCTGTGAAAATAACTCACAAATAGCTGCCAAACCAAAGCATTTTTAAAAAAAAAGTTGGCTCAGCCTGAACTAAATTAAACAGGTTTTGTTTCTTCTTGAAGAAATGAGTAAAAAAAAAAAAAAAGGAAAAACAGTTTAGGTCAATTGAGAACAGAACACTTCATTTAGAGGCACTGCATATAAAAGCAAATGAAGCAAAGAGCCAGATCCCAGAAGGACGGACATGGTTTCCTCCTTTTATTCAAGAGCCCAGTAGTTAAAGCACTGTGTAAGACATAGGAGATCAGCATACCACACCATTTGTGAGAATTTAACGTATAGCCTAACTCACACTCTGTAGCTACTTCTGCCACATGTCAGTCTCATTTTCTGAACAGAAGGATATTGCATGAAATGGCACGTGGAGCTTACGGCAAAGAAGGGACTCAGTGAATCAGACCATCACAAAACCATACAGACTGAAAAGGACCTCAACAGTTCTCTGGACTCACCTTCCACTCAGAGGAGGCCTCTTCAGATCAGATTGTACAGGACTATGTCCATTTAATCTTTAACAACTCCAGGGACAGAGATTTCACAGACTCTCTGGGCAATCTTTTCCCATGTTTGACCAACCTCATGCTTGATTAAAAAAAAGTCTTGTACGAAGAATTTTCAGTTTTTCATGTGTTTCAAACGTTGTGTGTTGCCTCTTGTCCTAATGCTGCACACTTCTGGAAAGAGTTTGGCTTTGTCATCTTTCTTGTTGTGCAGCTGTAGACAACAATTAGATCCCCCTGAAAACTCTTTTCCAGGATTAGTGGACTCAGCTGCCCCAGTCTCTTCTCATATGGCATGTGCACCAGTTCCTAACTGTCTGCTAGCTACTCCTGGAACTTGCTATGTGGATTGGGAAACCCCAAACTGGGCACAGTTTTTCACAAGCACCAGATAGAGGGGAAGGATCCTTCGACTAGATACGGACATAGCTAACACAGCCCAGGATGCCCCTGGCTCCACTGCTTCCAGGGCACGCTTCTGGCTCTTGCTCAATTTATCCTCCAGGACCTCCCAGATCCTTTTCTGTTAAGATGACTTCCTGGGTGGTTATTACTGAAAGTCAAGGTGTCCAAAAAAGCTAGACAAACAGCTACCATATGCACATTAAGTTTGCAGAGCTGTGGTAGTTCATGTTGGAAGTCAATTTGTGGTTGTTTGACAAAATTCCCAAAAGCTAATTTCATAAGTTCTTCCACAATTTGTTCTAATGCGAGAGAGAAGTTTTCAGACAGGCACAACTCAGTATGGGGGAAGGGCATTATATTACAATTTATTACTAACACAATAAATACTATAATACATATATATACATATATATAACAATCTTAACTATCTCTCCTATGGTAAAACAATATATATACATAGACCGTCTCTCCTTTCCTTCAAAAAGGTCCAGAAAGAAAGAAGTCTTCTTTTCACTTTTAGGCCACAGCTCTTCCAAATTAATTTCTGTGGCACTTGGAAGTGTCTCTTATCTTTAAGGCAGCAGTTTTGATTCGTCGTAGTCAGAATTCTTCTTTCTTCTAAGTGGTGTGGGGGGTCTGCCCCCACTTCTCGCTCCTCAGCCACCTCATCCAAGGGTATTACCATGGGTTTCGGGGGAACACACATGTCATCATGTCTGCAGCACGAAGTGCAAGGGGTTAAAGTTTAAAGTCTTTATCCCCTGATCTTGCTTCGTGAAGGTTCCGGCCCCCAGGGACGAACTGTCGGGAGACTTCTTTGAGAATTTTTTCAAACCAACACACAATTCCATAGTGTCATGGAGGGAGAAAATTCGTGTGGCCAAAGCTCAGCTGAAGTTGAAGCTGGCCAGAAATGTGGGGGACAATAAAAAGTTTTTTTCAAATATATTACTGACAATAGGCAATATGGAAATATCATCAGCCCATTAGAGGATGAGGATGGTCACCTCACAAACAGGGCCAGAGACAAGGCAGAGGTGTTTAATGCTTTCTTTGCCTCTGTCTTCAACATGGATGATGGACCAAAGGGGTCTCAATGCCCTGAGCTGGAGGGCCATGACTGCGAGAATGATCAACTCCCAGTCAACCTCCTGCTGCTCCAGCTGAATCCCTACTAATCTATTGGGGCCTAATGGGGTTGAACCCAGAATCCTCAAAGAGCTAGCTGATGTCATCACAAAACCTCACTCAATGATTTTTGAGTGGTCTTGGGAATGCAGAGAAGTTCCAGCTGCAGCTGACTGGAAGGTGGCGAACATCGTCCCAGTTTTCAAGAAGGGCAAGGAGCAGGACCAATCCTGGAAACTACAGGCCTGTCAGTCCCATTTCAGTGGCTGGTAAAGTTACGGAGAATATTATTCTGGGAAGTCTTGAAAAATACCTGAAAGACAACACAGTCATTGGTCACAGCCAGTAGGGCTTCATGAGAGAAAAGTCCTGCTTATCAGACCAGATTTCTTTCTATAACAAGGTAATAGAAGACCAAGTGCAAAATGCTGCAACTGTGTCAGGGTAACCCCTGACATCAACATAGGCTGGGTGATGAAGAGATTGAGCGTAGTGTAGCCCTGCCAAGAAGGCTTGGGGGTGCTGGTGGGTGAAAGGTTGGACATGAGACGGCAATGTGTGCTTGCAGTCCAAAAAGCCACTGTGTCCTGGGTTGCATCAAAAGTAACATGGCCAGCAGGTCAAGGGAGGTGATTCTGACCCTCTCCTCTGCTCTGATGAGATCCCACCAGTAGTTCTATGCTCAGATCTGGAGTCTCCGGAAGGACATCAGTTTGTTGGAGGAAGTCCAGAGGAGGGCCACCAAGATGATTAGTGGGATGGAGCACCTCTCCTACAAGGAAAGGTTGAGAGAATTGGATTTGTTCAGCCTGGAAAAGAGGTGGTTTTGGAGTGACCTAATTGTGGCCTTCCAGTACCTGAAGGGAGACTTTTTGCATGAGCGTGCAGTGACAGGACAAGGGGAATGGATTCAAACTGAAAGAGAGTAGGTTTAGATTAGATATTAGGAAAGAATCTCTGCTGTGAGGGTGGTGAGGCACTGGAACATGTTCCCCACAGAAGCTGCGGATGCCCCATCCCTGGAAGTGTTCAAGGCCAGGCTGGATGGAGCTCTGAGCAACCAGGTCTAGTGTAAGGCATCCCTGCCCATGGGGGGTTGAACGAGATGATCTTTAAGGTCCCTTCCAATCCAAACCATTCTATGATTCTATGATTTTTAATTTTCTGTGGTGAAAAGCTTGGAGTACTTAAGGGGCCACCTCCTTATTGTCCTCTGGTATGCGTTACTGATTAATATAATAATGAAATTATATCAGTAAGAACTGTCTGGCAAAGAACAGAAAAGCTTTTTTGACTGCTGAGCATCCAGTGGGTAGGATGGGAGTAGTGGTATATTTGGGATTAGTTAAGATCAACTAAACATTAGTACCTCTAAAACTAAAGAGAGAAATGTTATAATCTTTAAGAACATATCATGAACTGATGTCACAGAGGGAGCAACAAGCCAAGGAAATTGAGTGGCACCTAATGACATGTGTTCAGTGAACTTCCCCCGAGGAGTGACTGACACCACGACAAATTGCTTCACCATTTCAGTTCAGTTACAAATACAGCCACGCGAAGATGGCTGGAAATCTCTCTTTCACTCTCTCACTTACCCATACGTGCACATACAAGTACATCCCCCCACAGATACAGACAGACATCTGAAGTGTACCGTAGATTTCCATAATATGCTTAAGGATATGAGGAATTATTTAAAAAGGCTAATTACTCTCACTGCCTCTTTTATACTGTCCTACAGATTGCAGAGATTCCTTGAAAGCTCACTTATCCTTTCATATTTTGTCTTCTGATAAAACACGGAATCATGGCTTACAGATTTGTGCCATGGGTTTGTCCTTATTTAAAAAAAACATGTAAAGTCTTTGTGGTCTTTTCTGGAGAGAAGGAAAACCAAATACTGCATCACTATCCCTTGTTATATGGTGTATATCTATAAAGAACATATGAAAAAACCAGATACTTTGGGTGATCATAGCCTAGAAATCTTTCCACTAAGCATAATATAGATCATATAAAGAAACACGGAACATCATATGGGCATTGTAAATGTCATTTTTTTTTTTTGCACTGAAAGTTGTTAAAATCCTATTACATTCAGAATAAAATTCAATGTATTAGAACAATGGAATTCCTCAAAGGTGAGAATTTTCACTTCAGTGGGATTTATGAACAATGTGCATATAAGCAATTTATGTGTGTGTGCATGGGTGTTATATGGTAAATTTATGTAAATACATATTTATGCATAGATATAATAACACTAAAATTAGATTATTCTACTTTATATCAGTATTGAAATACCTCAAGAAACAGGATCCAAAGCATGGGGTTCAGGTATTCATAGAATTAAGGGAACACTAAAAATATATCTGCCTTGTGTGGAATCTCAACAGCGTCATTAACGTCAACAACCCTACATAGATTATCACTGCAGAGGTACAGTCTGGGAGGAAGGGATGTGTGCAGATACAATTTCACAAACTGGTTTGTGTGAACACAGACTTCCCCTTTAAGCCTGTGAACAACAGATGACTTACATTGACTTCAACAGGATAGTCTGCTGGGGCTGGGTTTCACAGGGAGGACCTGATGAGGTCATTTTGGATTTGGTGCTCACATCTGAGCCAGGAGTTTGCCTGTCGAAGTCTCCATACTGATTGTGCCATCAGCTGTAACTGGCTTTATCCAGAAGTCTGACAAATACAGTATCTGGTGTACCTCTGCTGTTACAAGAGTTTGTCTCTGTTCACGTCATTTACACAGAAAGCAGACTCACTGGTAGACCACAGCCTGCAAGCAGTGAGTCAGAATTTTCTCTGGGTATATTAAGTGACATAACACTTTTTAATGGCCCCTTAGGACATCTCTGACCACACAATGGGTCCAACATGCTCCTGGTGGTATGAAATGGTAGCACTGCAGGTAGCACTCATAGGCTTGTTTGCCGAGGTCATATCAGCTTCTGCTGAAGTCCCCCAGAAATGCTACATAGGCTTAATCATAACATAACCAGTCCTGACTCCTATCTGACAGAGAAAATGGGTTCAGCATTTCAAAAGAAAAGCTCTCCATTCAAAACTAGCATGTTGTTTTTCCTGCCTCTTAAATATATTTGTATTATAGTTTTCATTACCTAATAAGGCCCAGGCCACCACAGTGCTTAGGCACAATGCCATAAAGATCATAGAATCATACAATAATAGAATGGCTTGGGTTGGAAAGGACCTTAAAGATCACTTAGTTCCAACCCCCATGCCATGAGCAGAGACAGATTTCACCAGACCAAGTTACTCAGAGCCCTATCCAACATGGCCAGGTGGGGTATCACCAGAGCAGAGTAGAGGGTTGGAATCACCTCCCTTGACCTGCTGACCACACTGCTTTTGATGCAGCCCAGGACACAGCTGATTTTCTGGGCTGCAAGCGCACATTGCTGGGTCAGGTCCAGCCTCTCATCCACCAGCAACCCCAAGCCCTTCTCAGCAGGGCTGCCCTCCATCTGTTCATCCCCCAGTCTGTGTTGATATCAGAGGTTGCCCTGACCCAGGTGCTGCACCTTGCACTTGGTCTTGTTAAACCTCATGAGATTCCCACAGGCCCACTTCTTGAGCTTCTCCAGGTCCCTCTGGATGGCTTCCCATCGATCGGATGTGCCAATACCACCACTCAGCTTGGTGTCATCTGCAAATTTACTGAGGGTGCACTAAATCCCTCTGTCTACATCATTAATGAAGATATTAAATAACACTAGTCCCAATATGGACCCTTGAGGGGCACCACTCATCACTGATTTCCATTGGGACTCTGACCCATTGACTACTACCCTCTGGATGCAACCATCCAACCACTTATCCATCTAATCTTCCACTCATCAAATCAATCCCTCTCCAATTTAGAGAGACGGATGTTGTGAGGGACCATGTCAAAGGCCTTACAGAACACCAGATAAATGACATCAGAAGCCCTTCCCTTGTCCACTGATACCATACAAGGCCACTACATTGATCATAGAGGACGTGCCTTTAGTAATGCTGTGCTGGCCATGCTGAATCACTTTCCTATCTTCCATGTGCCTTAGCATAGCTTCTAGGAAGACCTGTTCCATGATCTCCCCAGGTGCAGAGGTGAGGCTGACAGGCCAGTAGTTCCTAAAATACTCCTTTCCACCATTTTTAAAGATGGGTATAATGTTTCCCTTTTTCTAGTCACTTGGGACTTCATCTGACTTCTTATGACTTTTCAAATAGCATGGAGAGTGGCCTGGATTGTAAATCATATATTAGTACACAGGTTCTTGTCAGTTTCTTTTAAGTGTTGCTAAAGTTTTAATGCCTTACCATTCACCAATCTTGATGTTCATAAAACACTGGCAAATTATTCATGCCTAGGCTAACTTTTTACAGGTGTTCTGTGACTGATCATAATATATTGTGAAATACAGAATATTAGACTCTCTTAAAAGACCATCAGTGGTATTCTCTGATTAAAGGAGAACTAATATTTGGTCAGTACAGTTTAATGGCTTCACAGCCCTTATTTTTTTTCACTGAGTTGTCCAGACATTTGCATTTACTCATACTGTGCACACATATGTTTAACTGACAACATTATCAACAGAATTGGTTTGTGACTCTGTGCAGGTACGAGTTTGTATCTCTGTGCAGGTATGAGTTTGTATCTCCAGGTATTTCTACAAGGATATAACTCTGTGCACATGTTTACATAAAATACACTCCCTAGACCATGTCTCACTTTTCCTTGGTACAATGTCTGTTTCTCTTATCTGGATATGGTAACTTGCTATATCTGGGTTTCAATTACTTCCAGGAAGAATTAACTAGGAATCCTAGTTTTAGCTTTGGACATGCAGATGAGATTTTGCCAACAAAATGAGAAATACAGAATCTGACCCTGTACTTTAGTTCAGATCAGTATGTAATAGGCTATAAATAAAATTCTTTCAATTGTACAAAGGTGACAAAATTAAAGTTAGATTAATTTCACTTACTTTTAGGCATAGGAAAATTGAGAATCCAGTCTAAGATGGTCACCTAGGCTAGATATAATGTCACTGCAAGGAGCAATAAACCTGAGGAGGGTAATTGATCCTCAAAATGAACATCTAAAATGGAATGAATTGCCTCCAAAATAGATGTGCCTCTAACTGCAGTGACTACAAATGGAGTCTACATGACCATTTGAAACAGGATACCCCAATGCTAGGTGGCTGAAAATAGGCTGAGACATATCCCACCTGTAAAAAATAATTTCTTGCCAAGACAAAGTACTTCCTTAATATCACAAGTATCTTCAAAGATGCTTAAGCATCTCTGGTTCTGCTGAGACAAATCTTAAGGTACTCCAAGACTGGGTTGTAGCAAGTAGGGAAGATGATTGGAAACATCTTAAAAATTAACCTGCTAGTGTGTTTCTCAGAATGTCTCTGAGACAAGCTCATAACAGATATAAACAATCTAAAAAAATAAGATGCTTTCTCAACAACTCCAGAAAGCTGCAGTTTCAAGGCAGCACTGCTTTAGCAACTGCCCCTTAACAGAATTGTTTGTATTCCTGTATTGCCGAAGGGTGAAAAGCAATGCCAGATGGAAAGTAACATGACAAATGAAGGCAAGGACATTGCAGTACACACTGCAAATACAGAGAGGCGACCTGCAGGCTTCAAGAATTCTGTCTCCAGAGTTAAAGTAACAGAGACTTAAAAACACAGGGCTATGAATGACTGATGACATTTGGTATGGTCTTTTGATGCTGCTAGGAACCATATGCACTGGACATCCAGTCTGGCCTAATTTGAAAGTCTTTGCTAATGTTAAATTACAAATGTTTAAAATCTGTAGTACAGAAACATCAAAGTCACAAGTGCTGCAAAGTGAAAAAAAACCACCAAATCAAAACCAACAAAACAACAACAATAACAACAAACATCAGGGAAATCAAGAGCATTGACAATAGACTATAGGATAAATCCTGGAGGCCTAAAGAAAGTAAACAGTTAAAGAGTAATCAGTTGGTTAAAACTTGGTGCCTAATAACGTCAAGGTCACTGGATCAATGCCCTGTACGGGCCATTCACTTAAGAGCTGGACTCAATGATCCTTGTGGGTCCCTTCCAAAATATTCTGTGATTATCCAGAAGTTGTATAAGCAACAGCGTACATATACACATTTATTTATTTATTTATTTATTTATCTATTTATTTATTTATTTATTTATTTATTTATTAGAAGATAAGGAAGGAGGGAAAAAGGGACGGAGGGAGATAGAGATTGAGAGAGAGAAAGAGAGATGAATGTAGATGGACTTCCAAAGATGTCTAATGCCTGACTTGAACCTGAGCAGAAAAGTATGATTAACAGAAGGGTATGAAACAGCTTGAAATTCTTTTGTCCTAAATAACTAATACTTTGCTTTATTACTTAGTTTTTAGAGAGTAGGCACAAGACTGGTACGGGAATATCATGAGAACCAGCATTTAGCAAACCATGGCCTAGTCCAAAAGGACAGGGGTCATCAGGTCTGTGAGATAACAGTTGCATGCCTGATCATAGAGGGCGAGTCAAGTCCAAGTAGATTTGTAGCTTGGAATTTCTAAGCAAAATAAAATACTGTATTGATTAGAAAGACACTTCGTATAAGGGCAAGAGTATTCCAGAGTCAGCCCCTTGGCCTGAACACAGCAATAACTTCTGCAGACTTAGTTTTGTGCACTGTGAGAAGTTCCAGTGACTTCAAAGGGAGTCAGTATGCCAGGTAAATCACATGTGCAAGTCTTTACAGGATGTAGAAACTCCACTAAAACTGCCTTAACTATCAAACAACATAGTCCTGACTGAGTTTGGCAAAATATTGCAGGAAATTACACCTTTTATAGTAAGATGTTTTGTGTAAATGTCTGCCCTAAAGAAAGCAGATTTAAAAATTTTAGCCAACACCATACCTTCTTGGAATTGCTCTAGACCTTGCACAGATATCATAGCACTATACTTAAGGGTCAGATACCTGGGCAACAATATGTCTTGTACTTGTTTTGATCAGTAATTTATCTCAAGAATTTGGGCTCCAAAAAATCTTTACTACATTTTGACATTGAAAAAAGTTAAATGCTAGTTACAACTTTGGAAAAATATATTTTAGGTCTGCTGAAGGAATATATTGTCATTCATGAACTCATTTTTTGTTCACATTTTGGTAAAAGAAGACAAAATAATTGTCATGAAAATTATGAGACATTAGATAAAGGTCAGATGCCAAATTATATCAAATTCTACATAAAGGTATTTCCTGTGATTTAATGTATCCGTAAGGTATGCATAATTTACTATTTCTACCATATTCTGTACCAACATGTAAAAAAAAATGAACAAAGAAAATGCAGGAAACTTAGCTTATTACCATGAGTATGTCTTTCTACCAAGTTCATTCCAATTCAATCCGCTTTAGCGAACTATAGGGACAATTGCATAATTACAGGCAATTAAAGGTTTTTTGCTATCAGAAGAGGTGACATGTGATATCGGATTTTTAATTATGAATAAATCTTGGTCTATTCATACCTGTAGTCTCCTAATTAACTTCTAAAATATTTATGAAGGGTTTAAGAAAACAGCCCTGAATTTGATTTTATGTTTCTTAAGCCATTATAGCAGTGTTGTTAATAGAATAATGCATATTATATGGGGAACTATAAGCTATTTTAATTATCCAGTTAGTTGGGTATAAAACAATCCATGACTCCTAAGAACAATGCCTTAGAAAGCAGAACCTCAGCTGCTATAATTCATCATTTAAGTTTATAAGCTTATTTACTTGTGAACTTCTCACCATCATTTTCATGTCTCAATAATATTCTTACAACAACTCTTATAACAAACTGTAACACAAGTAATTTTTAGGTTAGATTTTTATCTTTCATTATCATCCAGGGATTAGTAAAAATATCTACTAAATCGCAAGTGTGCCTAACAATCTATTATTATTTTTATTATATCCATGGATACAATCCTGTCCATAGATACATGCTGTTGGAATGCTTATAAATACATGAACATACGCTAGCAAATACCACACAAAAGTTTAGAAACTGGTAATCAAATGTCAATATATTGTAGCGGGTCAGATTATCAGCAAGAGTTTACTAATTTACACTAGAATATTATTCAAGCAAAAAGAAAGGATTTATTTCCCAATCTATAGCATTCCCATACCTTACGGATATTTTTCAAATAGAAAAATGTAAGAATGGTTGTGATGGCAGCACACATTCATTATTTGTGCAGACATACCATTTTCAGCAAGCTAAGTATAAACATTCAGCAGCAGCAATGTGTGGGAAAATATTTTACATACAAGAGCTCATTTTCATATGGGTTCATTTTTACAATAATTTTTCTGGAGACTAGGGGGAGAAAACGTCTGGATAAAGTTGATTTTAGCCTAGGTTACTGTGGGGAAAAATATATGCACAGACACTCAAGTACCACTGAATAACATTGTTTGGTTTTGATTGACCAAATATGCATGCTTGAAAAAACATGCTATAACTATTATTTGGTGGGGAAAAAAATGATCACACAGGATACAATTGCAGGGTTTTATTTTGTTCATAAAAGCACTTTTCTGAGACTGCAGAATTTTTAGTCTGACAGTGTGTACTTGCACACATAAAGAAAATGAAAATCTGAAAGATGAACTCTCCCATTCACAGACAATCTAAA
The DNA here is from genome assembly GCF_001604755.1 of Lepidothrix coronata. Lineage (NCBI taxonomy): Eukaryota > Metazoa > Chordata > Aves > Passeriformes > Pipridae > Lepidothrix > Lepidothrix coronata. The sequence goes on along the minus strand of NW_016690534.1, from coordinate 59,538 downwards.
GGGGAAGTATGGAAAAAAGATTATACTGTTTAATGTATTTGTATATAGCATTATAAGGGCTATGTAAGTCTGTATTCTGATTTTATAGAAATATAGCATACCAGAAAATGCTATTATATTCTCAGATGAATCCACCATCATAATAAAAAATTACTTCTTTGATTTCAGGGAAATACACCTTCTGCTGATTATGGAACATAAATTCACTTTACACTTTTGAAATGCATCCAAAAGAGCTGAATCACAGCAATTTTCAGTGGAAATACCAATAAACAACATGATTTTACATGCATATGTAAAAATTAAATGCTCGTTTAAGGCTAAAATGTGACTAAACCATTTCAAATGGCTTCTCCATTTCACAAACTGTAAGCACCTACACAAAATTAGTCAGCGTCTAATGATTTTAAAAAACATCAAGACAGTAACCATAAAACTTTAACCTCATCCTTAACCTCATCCTGCCATACATTTACTCTTGCTAAAGTTTTACATGTGTTTAGTATCAGTAATTGTATTGATACTACTCTATCATTCCTCCCCTGTGAACTGATCTTGCTTTATGACACTGTATCTACTCTTAGATCTCACTTTTAAACCAATTTGCTATAATCGTATCAAACAATGAATAATGCAACTCTGCATTTGGACAGATGGTGCACTGATATTCTCCATTCACATCTCCCATCTCTTGCACCACGGTTTAGGTGCAAATGACTGAAAGGTCTGTTTGCAAGTTTGGCTTTACACTATGTGGTTATTTCTGTTGAATCTCTTGAGCTTATTTGCAGCAGGTAATGTCAACCATTTGACTAGCAAATGTCTGCAAGTCTGGGACCTCAGCTCATTAGCTAATTAAGGGGGCATGAAGAAGTGGTGGGAAGGGGCAGAAGGAGATGGGGGACCATCTCCTTTCCATCTTCACAAAGACGTGCCGAAGTTCTGGTATGGAAGATGAACAAACAGTTAACTTCTGTATGGTGTTTCACTACATACAATGACACAAAGCCACTGGCTCCATCAGTGGTCTGCACAAGCATGAGGGATCTGCATGTTTTAACAGACATCAGTGCAGAGTCAGGGTCAAGCAACAAACCAGGAAAACTCCTTTCTCAACCTGCCAGCATTGCTTACTGGGATGTTTAGATGAGCAATTGCTACTGAAATGTATAAGTCCTGGAGGGAATGGGCTCTCTGCTTGCAAATCACCAAGGCAAGGGATAACAGGTAACATCTGATAAAGCACTTAAGTGCTTTAGGAACATGCAGTGGGAAATTCCAAGCACACTTGGTGGTGCCATTTAGGAATGCCACTAAACACAGAAGAGAGTTTGATTAAAGACAAATGAGAACATGGCACCAGCTCAGGATTGTTAATTTTAGAATAATGATGTTGCAACACTCGGAGAAGCTTTGTGGTATGACATGTGTGAGTAAACACAACTTGACGCCAAGTAGTATTTTACATGTAGATTATTAATGATCATACTAGTATTAGGCTAATATAAAGTTTCATAGATAAAAAGGGATTTCCATTTACATACATATGTGCATATGTATATCTGTATTTGTATGTATATGTATGTGTGTGTGTCTCTTCATATATATGTGTACACGTACGTAACAGAGAGCAAAAAGATTTTCTGCAGGCACGTGAATAGATTAATCTTCAAACCAGAATGTGGCATTTTCTGGGGGTGCATATATGTATGTTTGGTTGCTAGTAGCCGCAGTTAATTAGAAGCATTTCTAAGACTGTTACATTTTTTGAGGACCATTAGTCCTTCTGGAGCTCATGCTATGTGAATAACAAACGTACTGCAATGGATAAACCAAACTGCAAACATAACTTTTAAAGCCTCGCTGTTTCTCTCTAAAGGAACTTTAATCTGTGCTTTGCCAGTCCATGTGCTTATTCTTGGCTATTGAGTAATGCGCCGAGCTTGTTTAAAGTGTTTAGCAACACTTGCAACCTAAAAATCAATTATATGAAAAATAATAAAAAATATTCTTATTGCATGCAATTAAAAAAAAAAAAGATATAAAAGGTTAAGCAGAGCAGCCGGCATCTGCACACTAATGACATGATTGTTATGATAGGTGTTTGCTTTACCCTGGAGTGGTAACATTATAATTCATCCACTGCTGAATGAGTGGGGACAATTAATGCAGTCAATGTGTCCCACGTGTTCCCTGCAGCATTAACAAGGCAGCTCCAGGCCCCTCGGCGGAGACGGGGCTGAAAATTGAGCCGGCTCCCCCGTTGAATGTGATCCTGATTACCTCCGCGGGGGCCACCTGCTGCTTCGTGCCTGCTGGTTTTGTGCGCTGGCCGCCTCTGTCCGCGGGGCCCCAGGGGATCCCCGCCCGGGGCCGCGGGCAGCTGACACCAATCTGTCGAGCTGGGGACCAACAATCGCGCCCCACGTGCCCGGCAGCGACATGCTGTGCTTGGACACGCTGTGCTGGGATGCACTGTGCTGGGACACACTGAGCTTGCCATGAGCGTGCCAGGGCATGTATTGCCCCCACTACCGCTTTTGTGAGCCACGACAAGCACCACTACAGTAGTGGGTATCTCATTGTACACGTCTGCTCTGGGATGCGGGGAGGCTGGAGTTGGTGGAATGCTGGGGGATTTTTCTGGCATTCGAGATGCTGTGCAGCTAAGGGTTTGAGAATGGCTGGCATCTGCATACAGTGGGAGAGCAACTGCTTGAGTACTTATATCTCTCTGTATCTGGTAATAGTGGAAATAAAGTTTCCCTCCAGTTGTCCCAGTGCTCATTAAAGTAAACTCATGAACCAACATGAAAACTGGCTTGCATGTCTGGCCAGCAAGGGATGGGCCTTCACCACCCCCTGCTCTGCTCAGGTGTTGATGGGCGAGGAGCTTACTTGCAGCAGCAGCAGCTTGGTGCTTTTCATCCTCCCAGCCTGTCTTCAGAGTGAAAGCAGGAGGGTTCCTGCAAGGCTGTGATCCGTTATACAGGTCTGTGCCACTGCAGCTCTGGTCAAAGGGACACTGTGTGGCAGTGCCAGGGATCCATGTCTGAAAATAGGAGGAGGAAGCAAAAGGGAAGAGAGAGGTGAAAGAGCCAAGTAGTGCCAGGTTAGGGCTGCTGTACTGCAGAGTGGCAAAAACAGGTTTCATTATTCTGCAGTGTGAGCTTCTTGCAAGGGAAGTTTTGAGGGGTTTAGCAATCTGCTTTCCTTTGCCCTCTGCTAAGTGAAGGGCATTTGCTTCATGAATATTCCATTACCCTGCTGTTCCCTTCAAGCCCTCAACCAACTTTTGAAAATAAACAAGTGTACACACTTCTAGGCAACATCATCCAGGCCTTACTTGCCTTTTTTTTTTTCTCCTCTAAATAGTAAAAAACACCAGATGGCTTTTGCATGTAATTCATAATCTCTTAGACCTCACACACAATATGAAAGTGTATTGCAGATGTATCCCAAGGAACTTACATCTAGTCATGCCAGGCTATTCATCTTCAGTTTACTGATTTAAATTATTTTAAGAAACTCTCTTCTTCCTTAAAGCTTTCCAACAAGAGCCTCAAAGCTTCTTTCAAGAGTGTACTGTGGTTCCTGGAGAATATGCCACCAGCCAACATTACAAAATTGAGCTCCTACGACTACATGTGTTACTTGTACAAACCACCTGGAACCTGACCAGGATAATTTTCTCTATTTGTCAACCACACAGCACAGCTAGCACCTAAGAAATAGAAAAAATTTCTACGTATTATTCGTATTAATTATTTGTATTCAACTGAGGCAGGACTTGTTATGTATTATAGTATATACATCATTCATATAAATGTGCGAGAAATGGAATTTCAGTTCTGGAGAGATGTTTGTGTTTCTAGACCTTGCTTTTCATTCAAGATGGGCACAAAAGTCTCCCTAAAATGACAGCAGAAAAAAATAGAACCAATGTTTGGGTTGTTTTTTTTTTTCCCCTCTTCTGCACACCTAAGCACACTTTCAGGTCTGTTTTTTAATTAATATTTAGTTGATTCAGCTATTGTTAGGGAAACCTGGGGTGTCTGAGTTTGCAAACTTAGACTTCTGTGTCTTATCATCTCTCAAGATAATGGAGATAAGAGGACTTGCTTGCCTTAGAGATAGAATTGAAGACAGGTACAATGTCATCATAAAAGGCTCAGATAATGGTATGTCTGTCTACTTCTAGGTAGATAGAAGAATATTTGGTGGAAATTATCCAAAGGTGACATCATTCAAAATTTGGAGGGTTAGAGGAGCAGAGAAAGGAGGACGATTCCTCCACAAATAATAAAAGGAAATTGGTAAGTAAAATACAAGCTTTCAAAAAAGAAACCCTTTTATTTTTGCTTACAACAGAATGATATTTTTATGGGCAAATCCAGTATTTTAAAGGAAACAAAACTGCGCTCTGAGAATTGTCACTCATTAAAAGTATTTCTCAACTACTTCTACAAGGCAAGAAAACTCAAATGCCCTAACTCCCTGACCAGAGCCCACCCACTGAGTTATCCTCCTCCCTAGAGGAAACAGATCATTTTGATGCCATGAAAATAATATTAGTGCACGAAATTCAGATTCCTAAGGATATTAGCATATTTTCAGTCCTGAATTAATGAAAAAATTTAGTTCAGAGTAACAGCGAGCAATTTTTTTACTGTGCGATAGCCGATTCAAAATGAATGCTATTATGACAAATACCACCTTTGCCAAAATTAAAGAAACCCGAAAGCAGCAGCCATTGAACTTTGAGCTAGAAGTCATACTTGGTAACTCCAGGCTGTAAACAATTCCCTTTCTCTGAGGACTGGATAAAAGGTTGGATATGCAGTGCTGTGTGATCAATTGATTTTAACAACAACACAGCTGCCAGTCTGGTCAAGAGGACCAGAAGAAAGGCCATGGCAGCACAGCCAGTGTATAAATTGCTGGCTTGACTCAGAGTGCAGCCAGTTTGTTCTGAAAAACCTCTTGACCAAGTGCACTGTACCAAGCTGCAGAGGCATTGCTCAGGGCTCTATTCAGGCTTCTCAGTCTAGAAAATAAAAATTCAGTGTGAATAAAATTCAGACCTTCATTTTTAAGCAAACCCAATGGCATTTGAGATTTTCCCCAAGGTGAGTCAATTCATGTTTTTTTTGGTGGGAGCATAATTGAGTTGAAGAGTTCTCAGCCCCAAAAGCTGTTTTAAGTCATATTTAAGCTGTTATTGTAGGCTCAACAGGGTCCTAAGAAATGGGAATCTCAAGGCTTCAACAGGTTCCTTACTTCAGTTTTGAATAAATTTTGAATGTATCCCACAGTGCAAAATCCACTCTAGATCCTGGCTCAAATTCGAATGGCCTTTGTACCACTTTTCCCTTAAAAACTTACCTTTCTCCAGTTTTCATTTGTATTGAAGCCTCTATCTGAATCTCGTAGAGAGTATCAACTTGGGGTAAAAACACTAAAGATCACGAATTGCTTTCACACTTTCAACATCACTTCTAGGAGCGCCCAGTTTGTGGAGTAAAAGCTTCTTTTTTGTAATTCAGTGAATGTCAGCTATTGGATTCTTCCCTGTGTGGCTACATAGGACACCCGTACAGAGGTAACCTTTGTCAGTCAGGCATAGTCCTGCTTCCATAATGCCCATTCAGTAAATTATACATGGGTACCTAATGTACTCTCGTAAATTATTACAAGCTGTTATAGCCCTGTTTTTTATGGTGATATGTCATGGCACAGGAGCAGACAATATGTTGTCCCAGTACATGCCATGGACTCTGAGGTAGCATTAGAAAATCTGCCAGTATAAAATAACAAATTAAGAGCTCTAAAAGTAGAATACTTGACAACACCTTCCTTAATTGAAGAAAACGTTCCTAATGAAAGTGAGCCGTTGCAGCAATCGGTGCATTGGTGAGTGAGAGACAGGGTTTGATTTAGGATCCACTCTGTCTCTCTTGTTCCCCAAGCAATCAGGAGGAGCTTAGAGTGCTCAGCCCCTAGGGAAAGGCATGCCTTACATCACTTACCAACCACGCCTCGTGTGATTAAGGGAAGAGGTAGAAGCCTTCAAAAGGATTTTCGTCCAGTCCTTCTCACTTATTCAGGAGGCCGAATAATATCTTCAAACTGTGGACTTAAAAAGTATCTAGAAAGGTGGGATGAAGAAGAGTGAGTGGAATCAAAGACCTGAAAGATGCAATAGCCATATCTTGTCCCAGGGATAAAGTACAACAGGAAAATTTAGGACTACTTCAATTGAGTCTGCTTTTTATCTCAGGATTAATGTTAACCATTTAGGATGCTGGTCTCTAATATATGTTACAGCTAGAAGGGCTGTAGGACAACACTTAGCAGAAAATACTACTCAGTGTCAGAAAGACTGCCACAACAGGACTCTGAAATTTTCTTTCTCTACCCAAGTGCAAAAATAATGGTACTCACAAAGGAATAACGTTCAATTTTAGAAGTCTTAAATTCTCTGAAATTCCTAGTAGGATGGAAATATCTATTTTAAATGTTGTTATACTTTAGGATTTAGAAGTCTTTTTCTTTTAAAGAATTTTTAACATCTTACATCAGATTTTCATCTTACATCATTGATTTTCATCCAGTTTTTTCCAAACACATTAATCTGTACAGCAGAACTTCAAGGCTGATGTAAAACAACAGTGGCTAAAATAATTTCCCACACATTTAGTGGATAACATTCTTTTTTCTTTTTTTTTAAAAAAAAAGCTTTTACTTCAAGGGATTTTTTTTCTTGAAAAAGAAATCAATGTATTTGATTTATAGAAGAAATTTTACAGTTTTAAGGAAGATCAACTGTTTTCAGGGTAAAATGTAAAAATTACATTTTTTTTCTCTGCCTACATATATCACACTGTGTGAAGTCAACTGAAGAAAGAGTTCACCAGTCTAACCTAAACATTTACTGCTATGTATCCAGAACCAGTGTAAATGGCATTGTACTCAGGAAAAGATATCTGATGAAAGCAGAAATGCCACACTTGAGAGACTGGAAAGTTTAAACACAGAAAAATTAAAAATCTTTTGTCCTAACATCTTAGGCTGTTGTAGAGATTTTGGGGATTTTTTTAACACACCGCTTCAGTTGAATGCTAGCTGACTCTGTGCAATGCTATCTAAAAAAGAGTAGTCTTCTTGACAGGGTGTGAAATGGCTGTATTCTTTTTTTTATAAGAAATCCCAGTGCTTTAAAACTTGGGTAGCAGATCCTACCTTACAGTATGTCACCAAAGATGAGGAAAAGGCTGAGGTACTTAACACCTTCTTTGCCTCAGTTTTCAACAAGAAGGCAGATTGTCCTCAGGACAACTGGCTTCCGGAATTGGTAGACAGAGATAGGAAGCTGAATAGCCTCCCTGTAATCCAGGAGGAAACAGTTAGTGACCTGCTGGGCCACTTGGATCCTCACAAGTCTATTGGACCAGATGGAATCCATCGTAGGGTGATGAGGGAGCTGGCCGAAGAGCTCGCCAAGCCGCTCTCCATCATTTACCACCAGGACTGGCTCACTGGGGAGGTCCCAGATGATTGGAAGTTGGCAAATGTCACACCCATCCACAAAAAGGGCTGCAAGGAGGACCCAGGAAACCACAGGCCTGTCAACCTGACCTCAGTGCCTGGCAAGGTTATGGAGCAGATCATCCTAAATGCAATCCCATGACACCTACAGGATGGACCAGGGATCAGACCCAGCCAGCACAGGTTTAGGAAAGGCAGGTCCTGTCTGACCAACCTGATCTCCGTTTATGATCAGGTGACCTGCCTGATGGATGAGGCGAAGGCTGTGGATGTGGTCTATCTGGACTTCAGCAAAGCTTTTGACACCATCTCCCACAGCAAATTCCTGAAAAAGCTGGCAGCCCACGGCTTGGACAGGGGCACTCTCTGCGGGTTTAAGAACTGGCTGGAGGGCCAGGCCCAGAGAGTGGTGGTGAACGGTGCTGCATCCAGTTGGCGGCCGGTCACTAATGATGTCCTCCAAGGATCAGTGTTGGGCCCAGTCCTGTTTAATATGTTTATTGATGATCTGGATGAGGGGATTGAGTCCACCATCAGCAAATTTGCAGATGACACCAAGTTGGGGGGGAGTGTTGATCTGCTGGAAGGCAGGAAGGCTCTGCAGAGGAACCTGGACAAGATGGAGAGATGGGCTAATTTCAGTGGGATGAGGTTCAACAAGGCCAAGTGCCGGGTCCTGCATTTTGGCCACAGCAACCCCTTGCAGCGCTACAGGCTGGGCACAGAGTGGCTGGAGAGCAGCCAGGCAGAGAGGGACCTGGGAGTTTGGATTGACAGGAAGCTGAACATGAGCCAGCAGTGTGCCCAGGTGGCCAAGAAGGCCAGTGGAATCCTGGCCTGTATCAGGAACAGCGTGGTCAACAAGTCCAGGGAAGTGATTCTTCCCCGGTACTCACCACTGTTGATGCCACACCTGGAGTACTGGGTCCAGTTCTGGTCCCCTCAGTTTAGGAAGGACATTGAGGTGCTGGAGCAGGTCCAGAGAAGAGCAACAAGGCTAGTGAAGGCACTCAAGCACAAGTGAGGAGAGGCTGAGGGAGCTGAGGTTGTTTAACCTGGAGAAGAGGATGCTCAGGGGAGACCTCATTGCTCTCTACAACTCCCTGAAGGGAGGTTGTTGCCAGATGGGGGTTGGTCTCTGCTCCCAGGCAACCAGCAGTAGGACAAGAGGGCACAGTCTTAAACTCTGCCAGGGAAAGTTTAGGTTGGATATTAGGAAGAAAATTTTTAATGAGAGAGTAATCAGACATTGGGATGGGCTGCCCAAGGAGGTGGTGGATTCACTGTCCCTGGAGGTTTTTAAGATGAGACTGGATGTGGCACTTAGTGCTATGGTCTAGTAACCACAGCAATGTTGGATGAAGAGTTGGACTTGATCTCGGAGGTCCTTTCCAACCTGGTTGATTCTATGATTCTATGTCACTAGATATCTGATTTGTGAAAGAGGGACTTGCATACTGTTTGGGTTGCTTGTGTGTTAAAATGCCATGGAAGTGAGTACTAAAATCACCCAGTAGTACTTTTTAGTAGGAACAGATGCACAAGTTCAGTCATTAGAAATGAGATAGTTACCAAGGCAAGGTCATATGGTAGATATAGAAATCAATAAAGTAGCAAGTAATGATGATATATGGGTGGTTAGGAAATATTGTATCTGAAGACTTTTAGGCTGCTACCCCAAAAAAAAATTCTGGCAAGCACAGATGACCCTTTTCCAATGGCTGAACACTCCCCGCAGCAATGCCATCAATGAAAACAGTGGTACACACTGAACTATTCAGATGCAGCAGATAGCTGCCAGTGCTGCCAGGCAGGGGATGAATGCTCCCGTTGAGCCCCCAGGGTGCCCAGCCCATCCAGCATCCTCCACCTAGCCAGGGAGAGTCCCTGCTGTCCCCACCCTGCCACTGCTGACCATGGGCACTGGCACAAGTTTGGCACCATGTAAATGACTGTATACTAACTGTGATATGGATACAGCTGCTTTAATAGCATGGTCTGTCAACGTGGGAATATCAGCAATGTGCAAACATGTGAAGAGCAGTGGGAGATTCAGAGGCTGTGGCAGAGAAAGGAGACAGCAAGTACTGATAACCTGGGCTATTGTCTCAGCCCCTGCCCAAAGGCAAACCAAGTGGATGGAGACGTAGGTAAGGGAAGGATGCTCAGCCATCAGACTAGGATGTACACATGAAGACAAAATGCAAGGCCAGGCTGTCCCTGGTGAATATTTGGCAAAGCTAAGGAAGAGTTTAGATATGGGCAGTGACCACCATCTACTTACATTTTAAGTCTTCTTCAGGATCAATCTATCAAGAGTTGACACAGCGACCCTGAAAACAGAATTTCTGTTTGATGTTTTTATTTTGTTGGTTTGGCTTTGTTTGGTTACTTTTTTCCCAGATGGGGAAATTAGCCTCAGTGACCTCAGGTAGCTCCCACTGACATTAGATCCTTCCATTGACTTCAAAAGAAATTGCATTGGGCCCAAGCAGTCTAGAAATGAAACAGTCTGTGGAAAAAAATCAATTTCTTGAAATAGCATGTGTCATGACTATCTGCTATAAAAGCAAAGGCTAACAACAAGAGAAGGCTGCTTGTCTGTCTTCTGAAAGATGGTGTATGAAGAATAGATTCTCTCACTATTTACAAATACACCTTATTTCATAAGAATATAAAACACAGGCCTGAAGTGAGACTTCAGTGGTTCAGCTAGAGTTTTCCCTAGGCTCAGCCATGATAGGTACAGCACAGTTAGTCAGATTAAACTGATTTACAGAAGTTCTGTAAAGAGCTGGGCCACAATTCAGCATCAGTAGCTTCATCCAATAGAGTGTTTGTTTCTGCTCATGATAACGGTTTTTTGTGGTTTTTTTTCATATTTACTCACTGAAAATGCCAATGATTTTTGCTAATTTATTGTCCTCTGTGAGTGGTCTCTTCCTACAGCAGAAAGAACTCAGTTATCTTAACCTCTTTGAAGGCTGGTATACCTCAAGGGACCCAAAATTCATGCAGCTGCATCAGACCAGCAATGAGTAAAGGAACTTCACCATGGTGGGATTTACAGCCTACTCTGACCACTGTTAAGTACCAGTTCAACAAATCTAAGTTACAGACACAGGTGGGAGGCAGCTAGAAGGGTTGGAAGCTGGTTGGAAAAGGCTGCACATCCCCTTTTGCTGTCATGATGCTGTAATGCTCCAGTAAACAAGCATATGAGTGCAACAAAAAAACCCCAAACCAAAACAAACGCATGTAGCAAGAAGCACTCCGGTCTTCAAGGAAATTTAGAACAAAAAACACACCTGAAACTGCTAGAAAAAATAGGACAACATTGTGCCAAACTTTCTGCTGTTCACTTGCGGCTTTATAATATTTAACTTTTTGAAAAATTTCAAAATTCAGTTATTTTATTTCTTAAATATGTTTCAGAGCCTTAACACATCTAATAACAGCAGATCAATGGGCTCATTGCCCTACAGTGTATCACAGCACCAGCAAATACCTATGTTATGAAACTAAGTGAATTTACTGGAGTGTAAACCCCCAGTGAGTTGTCTGTAATCAGCCAGTAGGCCTTCAGGGCAAGAGAATTAATGTATTTTAATATTTTAGGTTATCTTCCATATGGCATAATGCTATACTCCATCTGTATGTGTGAGTGTGCAAACAAATGTAGGGGGTTTTTTTCCAGAAATAATTTTCCCTTAGTGGAAGCTCACCTGCCTTCTAATGTTTTTTATCATCTGCTCCTTCAAACAAACTTGTAAGAGTGTGAGTTTACAAATAGCATTAATGTCTGTAGAGCTGAATTAAACTATTTCAGATTCTTTTCTCTTAACGGTGTTGAAATGCCTATTCTATTCTATTTTAAAGGGCTCAGCCATTTAAAAAACAAGTCATCCTTAAAAGACACTTTTTTGTGGAATCTATCATTAAATCACAGAAGAGCATATTCAAGACTTCATATAATCATTGTCATATAACTATGCTGAGAAAGTTTACCTCTAAAGTATCCCTTTGTGGAAATACGGGCATGGCAGCCGTCAGTCATAGGATCTCCAGTTGACTTACTGTAGTCGGAAACACAGCTTTTAGTAGGAGCAGGTAAAGGGTGATGCCAAAAGAGAAAAACACATACACATTCATATTTACATAGGCCTTTATACTGGTTCCCGTGGAGAATTACAGAGAATTTTGAATAACTCTTTGGAACAGTTGTGGGGAGACAGCAGAGGGGAGTGAACATTCCATGCTGAATCCTCATATCCTGATCAATGATCAGGATTTCACCTATTTCACCTCCTCAGGTGCCCTGCTCTTAGCTTATGCAGACCTGGTGATCAGAGAGCTCAGCAGTAGAGGTGCCAGAGACAGCTCTGGCAGGGGACCCCCCAGGTTTCTCATACATTGCTGCATCAGGTTGAGTGAATCTCCTGTCAAAAACTCAAAGGAAGTAATTTTAGCATCAGTATTAGATAATGTCCACCATTAAAAACTGTAGCGTGCTAATGATTTAAATTCAGGCTTACTTCACAACTTGTATAAACTAGGACAGCAACACCCTGCATTTGTGCCTGAAGTAAAACATTGCTTTTAAGTTAAAGGAGAGCCTGCAACACTATCAGCACTAACATGGATTCTGGAAGAGAGACTGCAACCTGAAGATCACACATCAGCTGTCATACTCCTTTGTAATAGAGATATTATTTACTACTTCAAGAAAAAATAAACAGCATTATATGTTTGATCTGTGCCAAAGAGAAGAAACAAACTACAGAGACTTAAAGAGTGGCATTATTAACTAGCACTGTTGGATAAATTCCTTTGAGAAAAAAAAAAAAAACTTTAAAAATAAGTTACATAATACACCACCTTTTGTAGCATGTTTTCTTCTGAATCCTGAAATTAATAATGCATTGCTGATATCGTAACAAACTTATTGAAGCACTGGTGTGAACAGGAGGGTGGAATTTACAGAAGAAAATTCCCTTTTCTGAGATATGCTGTCAGGTAAATATATCAATTGCCTCGGTGCCAACTGTGAAAAAAATGTTTTTAAAGAGTCTTCCTCCTTCCTTTTGTTTTTTGGGGTTTTTTGGTAGTCATGTGGGAAAATACAATTTGTAGGAGTGTTGGCAACTGAAGAAGTGAGTTTCACAGGTGCAGGCATACTGTCAGGAAAATAGAGAGTGTGAAGGGCTTCCATGAAATCCCACTAGCACCGTGTGGCATGACAAGAACTTGTGTGTGCTGTGGTGCAGCCATGCACCATGTATCAGGGTGTACCATAGTGGTCAGCCTGCACTGCCTCTGCTCCTGGCCTGTGTCAGGAGTTACCTCCAGCACAGAGATGCAAGTTATCCACAGCCTCAGATTTTGCAGAGCCTTAAGTTGGAGGCTGGAGTTTGGTGGCAAAGTGGGAAGAAAGTAAAAGCCAGTGTGTGTTTTCAGGACAGGAAGCATTCAAATCAGAACAGAGGAGAATTTTTACAGAATTTAGAGGGAGAAATCAGGAGGACTTAGCACACCAAATGGTTGAGCCCTATCTCCTAAACATACACCTAAACCATCCCTACTCATGTCAATTTAGACCATGCCCTCTGCATTCCTCAAAGCCAAGAACCAGTCTTTCACCCTGTTGCTACATATTTTTGCATAGATCTTCTTGAAATAATTTTTCAAAGTCCTCATTTTTGGTTGTTATTCATTTATGTGTGTCTGTTTCCTACATTTCCCAATACTTTCTTCTCTATTTTTAATTGTCAAGTATAACAGTCATGCTAGCTTTTTTCAAAACCAAAATAAGCTAGGCAAAATAAGCTAAGAGAGGTGTGGATGTTTTCTGCCACATATTTTTCCTGACTGAAGTAGTATCACTGGTTTCTTTTCCATATATCCCATCATTTATACTTTTCTATTTTTTGTTGATTTTCTACATCTAAAAAAAACCCAATAGAGCAGTGTAATAATGCAGAAGTATAATTCACATCCATAGTGCATGGAGAGTTCATGCTAAATCAAAATTATCAGTTACATGTGCAGTTTTGCAGTTTCTTCAAAGCAGCTCCTGACCCACTGCTACATTTACATTTGATCAGTTTTTAAGTGTGCAAACTATTAAAAAAAAGGAGTTCCTTACAAAAACTAATGATGTAGATGAGAGGTTTTTTCAAGTTTTTCACAGCTTGGCACTGATGGTTTTAGCTGTTTGTCTGTTTTTTTGTTTCAAAAAACTTCAAAACTTGCTTTTAATTTTGCCTGTTTCTTGGACTAGAAATGTTGTCAGTTGAGATCTTTTTCAGATAAATAGGTTTAATTCTGGAATTTGATGATCATCCTGTCCCTAGCGATGCAAAGCACTGTAAGACAGTTCTGTCTTGGAGCGTGCACATTCACCTCAGTGTGAGAAGTTTTCCTTTGAACATATAATTATGTCTATTTCAATAGCAGTTCTAATGCAATCTTCCATAAGAAATGTGTATGCATATACGTATATCTAGATACACACACATGTATTTTTCGTCTATAACTGGACTCCCTTCAGAATTTCTCTTGTTCCAGGGATCAACGGGCAAAAGAACAACATCCTATTTCCCTTCTAAGAAGCTTAGAACGTATCATAGGCTTGCAAATACACAGTGTTAAAAAATTGTTAATGAATATGTATATTGGGAACTGAAAAACAAAGTGATATTCATGGGAATTCTTAAGTAAAATGAGATTAAAATAAGAGAGTAATCCAAGCAGTAAAACTGAGGAATCTACTGCTAAATACTAAGGGTTTCCTCTGCACTATATGCAAATCGGTATTCATTAATTTGTATTCACAACTTCTCTACAGGGTATATACTCTATTACTAGAGAAATTGAGGCAGCAAAAGGGGAGAAGTTCACAAGATTTAACCCTAAAAAAAGAAGAAAGCAATATTCAAGCACAGATTCTAGTTCAAGAGTTCCTGGCATGACCATTATTGTCATGCAGGATCAGTGCAAAGGAAATGAAACAGTGCTGGCGTAACACAAAATCTGTACAGATTGCTGGTTCCATAGGAAGAATATACTGCTCTTTCCACTGCCAGATGAAAGAGTATGCAACCAGGATGGAATGAAATGTGTCTGGCTCACTTTTTAGTTTAGTTTGTGCCTGTCTTCTACACAAATGCCACATTTTCTCCTTTTATTATTGTAAAAGGAAGGGTAGCTACACTTGTTTTTATGGTTTTTGAGTCATGTTTCGTGGGTGCCAACACCTACTTGTTCAGTGGCCTGAAGTAAGGCAGCCAAGTGGCCTGGGTGGGATTTTCAAGCATATTAGGGCCATATTTTATAGAGTTCTTTAGAAATCTGAAGATATAAAGAGACATACTCCTCATTGAAGGGCACATATTTTACCACTTCAGGTACTTATTGAGATCCTTCAAGGCAACTAATTTTCATGTTTTAGAAACTAACTGCTAAAAAGGTTAAACACTTTAGGTGAAATGGTTTTCCATTTAAAAATGCCTTTTTTTTTTTGGTCAGATTCAAAGCATTTCACGGAGATGTGGCAAAGTGCTACAGCATTTCCTACAACTAAAATTCAAACTAAGTTGGATTGATCTCCTTATCTCATTAGAGTAGACAATATTTCATACAAATAAAGGGAAAAGTATAACTTTACTGTTTTCCTATATTTCATTTTTACAATTTATTACATACTTGGTACTATAGAAAGATAGACAATAAGCATAACTATGTTACGATATTAGGAAACAACCTGGCAATTGAACGTACTGGTTCTTCCAAGCTGAAATTTTAGTTCTAGGGGAAATTTTGAATCTGCTTTTTTGATTTCACATAAAAAATAAACATCAGAGTACCCTAAGCAAAGGGATTTTTTTTTTTTTAACAGTTCTAATAAGATCTCTGAAAATCTGACACTTAGAGCTGGCTTAATTCTGTAGGTTTTCATGTTCTTTGTAATATTCCTACAGACTTCAAAGGAATCAATTAGCTTAATGCTAAGGATTTTTTAAAATCTCATTCTCTTTATGTTCTCAATCTGTATAATGGGGAAAGTGATTAGAATATCTATACTACAGAGGTATTCTGAAGTTTTAATTAAATTCTAGAAATTAATTCGCGATCCTGAGGTGGGAGAAATGGAAAGAAATAACCCCCTCATGTGCGCTGGAACCTCTGGCTGGAGTCTGTGAAGCTGTAGTCACTTTTGCCAGTTGAAAATATGGAAATTTTAACTTCCAATAGTATGATATAGAGCTGAATCTCTGTCTCTCTCTCTCCAAGCTGTGAAATGTGGAAAAATCTTTGTATATTTAGAACGCTCTTTGCTCATGTTTTGTAAAGTGATGTTCAGTAGTCTTAGTCTTCAGTCTTTAATATTACTCCTCACTAGTATTCTTTTTGTCTGCTGCTTGTAGATGTTCCTCTAACTACTCAGTCTTCTTTCCATCTCATCAGACCTCCTCATTTCAGTAATAACACAGGAATTTTTATGACTTTTTTTCATCATAATTTTCACTTGTGCCTTTAGAAATACTGTTCCTGTCTGAACACGGTCAAAACTGACATGCTTATAAGTTTGGATATTGGTATCCATCCTGATACACTTATATTTAGAGGAAAAATTATTTAAATGTTTCTCTTGCCCACTGAGAAATGTCAGCCTCTGTAAAATCTCTTAAGTGCGAAAACCCTGTGTGGCTACTCCTCCTTTGCTGATCCTTCTGAGAGACACTCTAGAGACAGCACACATCCTCCTGCTTTTGTGAGGACATCACTTCCATATAATCTCCACGAGGCAAAGGTAGAGGAAAACTGCTGCATCTTCCTCCTTTGGATTAAGATGGCAGGTTCCCTCAAGAAGTTGGCATTCAGAAAACCCCACAAGGAGGTGGGGAGTTTTCTGAACTGCTACAGATGTGAAGGTGAGTGTTGATCTATAGACATGGCACTCAGCAGGAGGTTTTCAGTCAGAGTCAACATATGATTGTCACCCTGTTCAACAGGTAAATTAATTGAGGTGGGTTGTATCTGCAAACTGAAAGCACATACATACATGATGCACAGCCATCCATAGTCAGCTGGATTTAGAAAGCTGCTAGATAACCTTGTCCACTACTTGCAAACACAAGGTTAGACAAATAGTATTTTCTTTTCCAGTGGAATTTGATACTCACTTTGCTTCCACCCTGAACCTTACACTGAAAAACTATCGTTTCTGAATGAAGATATTTCTGTAACCGCGCTAACCTCAGAGCTCAGATGTGTGTGTGTTTTGCCTCTGGGCACATTTCCTTGCTTGGTGGTAAAGTACCTATCACAAATAGTATCTCAGCAACTACTGCCCCTTACATCATCCCTTGTCCCCACTTCACATAATACCTCTAATCACTGCCTGTTACTGCCAGATGGGGTGAGTGGGACATAGCAGTGGGAGCATGGGCACTACCCAGAGGCTGTGATGTGCAAGGCTAGCACACAGCTGCAACAGTGCCAAAAACAGAGGAGTGTGGGCCACCTCAGCAGGTGTTAATGGACTATGAAGGGGTCATAACTTCTGGTTAAAACCCTCCCTTGCTTCTTTGGTTAATCTGTATCTCTGGTACTTTTATGATCAAAAAGTACCAGTCTACTTTAAATGGATTGAATTGGTCTGGGTGGCATCTAAGAAATTTAAATTTAGTAGTGGAAAATTAGAAAAATGTCACCCAGAGGACTATTTTCATCTTGTTCTTCCAGAGTATTAAGCCCCTGTGAAAATAAACCAGTATTGTTA
The DNA here is from genome assembly GCF_001604755.1 of Lepidothrix coronata. NCBI lineage: Eukaryota > Metazoa > Chordata > Aves > Passeriformes > Pipridae > Lepidothrix > Lepidothrix coronata. Next base: position 42,206 of record NW_016690534.1, on the reverse strand, counting down.
AAAACAGAAGAATGGGTAGCACTTTAGGAATGTAACAACAATAACAATTGTAAAATCTCAAGTTTCTTTTGTTTCTGTCGATCAAATGCCTAATGCGACTGGCATTGCTGTATTATTGTTTTCATTTGTCCTAAACTGCTGCATATAATATCACAGTTTCACACAAAGTGGCTATACTAGGGAAACAGATAAAATAGTTCCTACCCACAAGGCTTCTGCAGTGTTGGTTTGTTTATAGTCATAAACTGTTGTGTTTTATGTTCACCAAGGTAAAAGTATGACACAAATTTCAGATCCCCTCATGATTCATGAGTTTTTCTCACAAAATGAGACCTTTGCATGATTTGGGCACTCTGCCTACCCAATGTAAATAGATGCTAAGACAAAGCAACAAGTCTCTTTGAGCTCCCTTTCATTGCTGTGATGTCAGCCCTTACTCTGCAGGCACCTCTTGTTCTATTTTTTGCATGACATTTAGTTACTGTCTCCAGAATGGGGAAGAAAAAATGTAAATCTTTCAGTCTAAACAGTTTATCCAAAAGCAACAATTCAGCATATAAAGAGTGGATCTCCTGTTCATGCAATGTGACTGGGAAAACTTTGAAGTTTTTCTTGTGTGTTGCCTCCCTTCTTTCTTTCTCCAACAATCTCCCAACCAAACATTTATGGTTATTCAGTTGACAGCCAATAAATAGCAAAGTGTTTGGGGGAAATCTGTAGCTTTTTTGGAAAGAAACCTATAAAAGAAAGAGACGTGGGGAGAGAGAGGAGAGAGCGTAATCTGTACACCATCTGTTGCCTAGTGCAATTCATGCTGACACAGGGCTTTTTGACATTTTATACCTCGAATGCAAGCACATAGATCACTTCTACCTTGTACTTTTCCCGTCTCATTATCGGAATTTATTCCCTCGCTTTGTTGTTCGTGGAGTCCCTATTCTAATTGTTTCTTACATGTGCTGTAAATCTGTCCTCCAATCAGTAAAGCCCTGGAACATGAAACTGAGACCTAGCAATTTCCTTTGCTTACCAGTGCATCTGCTGGAGCGTAGTGTTGAAATAAAATGAAACATGTTTGCACTCTTTTTCTATCATACTGTAATGCGCCTTTCATTTCGCTCAAGGAATTTTTAATATTCAAGCCATACCCTGTGCATGAAGTCATTTCCCTTCGATATAATTGTAATGGTAATACGCATGGCCTAACTGGCAGTGGCACAGCTGGCTTCTTGCCACAGCTGAGCCTCTGACTCAAAGACTTTAATTCTGTCATGCCTCATCTGGTTTTATGTACTCTTTTGTAGTTAGTTCACAAATTTATTCTAGGGTATCCATTGAGATGGGCAGGCCATTGACTTTTCTCTAAAGATAGCACACTAAACTAATGAAGGGTACCAAATACGTGCATTGATAACCCGTGTGCATACTGAATAGAAATCAGATTATAAGTCAATGTGCCTGTGTGGTCAGGACTTATTGACAGATGCTTAGACCCTGATTGTGCAAAGATTTAGTGGCAGTGCATAAAGGTAAGCATAGGTAAAAGTCTTGCCTCATCGCTGCCTGCAGAATCTGCTGTCACAAGTGTCAAGTGGCGCAGGGTCTGCACAAGCTACATTAGCAGTCTGTTACCCCACAGGACCACTTAATTAATGAATTAATAGTGGTGTTTTGTTTTGCAGGTTTTAATTAACTGAGTCTTTCTGGAAAATCGTGGTGTGGCTTCAGCCATAAGGAGCTTTAAAGTCTCCTTACAGGTTTGTTTTCACTTACAGGGTCAGAATTAAGGTATGATGCCCTGATGCTTTATACACCTACCATACCTCTTTACCTGCATCTATCCCTGAGCCCAAAATGAATGCCCCCAAAGCAAAGTTCTGTGTTTATCTTTCTGCTTTCATCCCCTTCTGCTTTCACTAAGACCTTCCATCTTTCTCCCTCTAACTCCCCTAAAAAAAGTGATTGTTTCAAGAAGCTTGAATATCTGACCCCTGCTTCCAATTACTCACTGGAAATATATTTCAAATGATGGTTACCATCTTCATCCATCCTCACCTTTCTGAGTCTGCTGTTTGTCTCCTCTCTATTTGTCCATAATAACTTAGAAGATTTGCTTTTGTCTATAAAGCTCAATGCACATCTACCGAGTTACAAGAGCAATAAAGTGTTATTTACCAGGTTTATGGATCACTCAGTTTCAGTCTATCGTTCAAATGTAAGCCCCCTCTGAAAGTTAAAAGCTGTTGGTGTGAATCGATTTGGACTTCATTTTATGCTAGCTGAAATCAATGACCAAGCTTGTTTCTTGCTGTAGAAGAAAGGTCTTACTAGCTGCACACACTGCAGATTTTCTTGATTTGATGGTCAAGCCATAATGCTGAAAAAATGTTATCTGAACAAAAGATTTCATTCAACCCTAGGTGAAAATTCTTTTCTAATTGTGTATTAACCATAATTATTCTAAAATTATGAAGTGAAATCCAGAAGAAAATGCTGATTCAAAATGGAAATATATGACTTTAGGAAAACCAAATGTCTTTCTCAGAAAGACAAAATCTCATACTTGCTTGTTATTTAGAAACAGTTTTGTCTTCTTTTAAATTCACTTTTTTTTTTTACCTTTTGGGGAAAAAATGTTGTAGTAGATCCTTTTATAGAACTGAGGAAATACCGAAAATACAGTAAAGCAAAGGAGTTCTGTCAACCCCATATTTACTAACACTCTCACATTTACTACCACTCAGCCAATCTGCTGTATAGGTCACCTCTGATCTCTATGCTGGGATGCAAAAGTAAATAAGGAGATAGAAGGGAATATTGGTACCTTGCAAATGTCTTTCCCTGATAAGAAGCCAAACATAGCCATAGTCTACACCTAAATTAAAGTTCGCAGATATCCCTGGTTTAGGAAAAGAGCATCTCAGCCCTTTCAAGAACATATTCTGATGTTCTCTTTCAAAGACTGCATTGGGAATAGCAACTATGACAAACAAGCAAAAATCTTTCTAATTTGAAACTTAGGAGCTGAATGTGGTGGATCTAAGAAGAGGAGACTGAGGGCAGACCTCATTAAAGTCTACAACTTCCTCTTGAGGGGAAGAGGAGGGGCAGACATTGACCTCTTCTCACTGTTGACCAGTGATAGAACACAAGGGAATGGCCTGAAGTTGTGTCAGGAGGTTTAGGCTGGATATTAGAAAAAGATTCTTTACCCAGCTGGGTGTGGGAACAGGCTCCCCAGGGAAGTGGTCACAGCACCAGGCCTGACAGAGTTCAAGAAGCCTTTCAACAATGCACATGGTGTGATTCTTAGGGTGTTCTGTGCAGAGCCAAGAGCTGTACTCAGTGATCCTGATGGGTCCCTTCCAACTCAGCATATTCTGTGATTCTGTGAAAACTCCCAGTTTAAGGGCTTAAATTCTCAAAAAAAATCATGCCAATTTTCATTTAAAGCATTTCTTTGTTTACTTATCCACTTGAAAAAGTCAGACAACTTATTCACATGCTCCAATTAAGGACCTAATATAAGCATTTAGTTTGCAAACTCTTGATTCTCTTCTTCACTGTGCCAATCTTTTCCCCTTTCTTCATCTCAAAAGAATCTAAATTTGGAGTGCATGCCAAACAACCACTTTCCTAATCTTCCTTATAATCCATGCAACTGACTGAAATGGTAATGAGGTACAGGAGTTACATTTGGTGAAAGAACAAAAAAATTCATTTAATGCCACCCCCATCTCTGAAATACTATCCTGGCCACTGCTGTTCATACATACTCATGTCAAAGGTAGCCTAAGGAAAAAAAACACTTATGCCTTCAGTACGTGCTCGGGTTTAGAATTTTCCAGGCCTTGTTTCTCTGTTCACAATTTATTTTCTTCATATCAGCTTTAAATATGAAGTAGGTTCTCAATGTTTACTTAAATTTTTCAGTTTTTAAAAATAGTATTGCAAGCATATGATTCTCATAAAGCATTTTGTGCAGGGAGAAAAGTAAGCCTAGAGGCAAATCCTGTAACTCTCCAGACTGTAAAGACAGAATGATGACAAATTGTATAAATATGTGCAAATTGTCCAAATGATGTCATGTATCCAGGCTTGCAAAAGTCAGGAAGAATACTTGAGTCTAAGGTCAGCACAGACTCTTTCTTTGAATAAAATTGAGCAATTACATTCAATTTGCTTAAATTTATCACCAAGAAAAATGTTTTGTTTAATCTTAATCTTCGTCTTATTTTTCAAGCATTTTAGAACCTACTGTATTACTACACCAGTGAAGGCCCCCAGTAAATTCAGGAAAAGCCTGATAGAAGCATGCATTAAACAGGCAGCCTGTTGGAAAGGATTGGTGAAGTAGGGCAGCATACCTGTGACCTACTACACGCAACTTCTCATTGTAATTTAAATAGTAAATTACAGACCCTTGTAAAGGTGTTTTTTTTTTTTTTTCTTGAAAGAAGCAGCACTTTAGATTACCATGGAAAATTGCATATTGAAACTTTCTGGGGCTAGATGACAGGCGTATGTTCTCTAGGCTCCAACTGGTCTGTAAATGCTTATACTGAAGTCTTTTTAATTTACATTATACAGGTCTTCATTGCTCTCTTTATCCTCCTCCTCTCTCCCTCTCCTCCTCTCCCTTTTCAGTATTGAGGTCAACCTTCTCCATTTATTTGTCTGCAAACCATTTCTTTCTTCAAGTTTTCCCATTTACACTACATAGTTTGGTGTCTCCTTGGGTCAAGCTGCTTTAACTTCTACTGCATCTTTTTCTCACCTTCGAATGCTTTGCTTCTTCTCTGGTCTCATCTTCCACCCTCATCCCTTCCAGATTTGGAGAGAGTAAATTAGTATAAAAAGGAGAAAAAAATGGATTGTTTCTGCTTTCCTGACAAAGTTCTTTTAACCACAGCTACTGAAACATGGGTCCAGCTGAATATGCAGGTGTTTAACCATGCATTGATCTGTTTGTTGTCCCTTCACATATACATCTGTTTGTAGAGATGACAATTCATTTTCTGTTGTTCAGGTTGTATCCTTTGGACTGAGGGCATGAATGTCTCTGTGGATATACTCAAACCTATTGATGTCTGAACACTTTGGACCACCTTGGTAAAATTCATTTGACTGATTGTGAAATGGTCATTTCTTACAGTAGACCTCTATTCCCAATGTCAGCCAGATTTCAGCTCCCATCATTAAAAGAAGCAAAATTATATTTATTTGGTTTTATAGGTTTATGAATGAATGTCCAAAGAGAAAAGGATGACAAATAAAAAACCCCAAACATTAAAAAACATCTGTTCTGACTTTGTCTGTGTGATTCACAGGGTTCGATATATTAACAGTAGTGCCCAGTGCATTTGAGAGGTCAAAGAGATTTGTTGTAAATATATAACACACCCTTGCCTCGATCTCAGGATCAGAGTGCCTGCACACTTTTGTGAGCCATGACTCACACAAGGAGTCGATGTGAGTAAAGGGTTTGCTTTCTAGCCTGCCTGTTTAGGAAAGAAATTAAGAACAGATGGAACCTGTTACAAAAGAATTTCTGAACTATGAGCTTTAAAAATGGTTCTATTTTTTTGTTTGGTTTTTAAGAAAAAGAAAAGCTCTTACAATGTTAGTGAGATGTTATGTGGTGTACAGCTAATTTGGCATCATGCAATCCGATCTAACATCAAGTTAACACTAGAGCAGCTGAATTCTCCAAATATGTTTCAACTGCATACGTTAAAGCCCCTGTAACTGTTACTTTTAAGAGTGCATTAAAAAGGTTGTGAAAACTGCTCCTTGTAATGATTTCTACAACAGGATCTCTGCAAACTCGCAGCTGGAGGCTGTCAAACACACACCTCCCTAATAGACAGCACTGTGTGTACAATTAACACATTAATTTATGGAGTAAACTGATCAGGGGAGACTAGAGCTTCAAAGTCAAACACTCGCCATTAAGGAAGAAGTGAAGTTACATGGCAGGAGCTGCCTTGCTCACTGCAGCCTTTCCTGACACAAAGGCCATGCCTGTGCTGCTGAGCCCAGAATTGTTCCCCTGCTCCCATGCCCAGGTCCATGCCTCTGCCAGACCCAAATTCCAGATGGTGATAGGAGTAAGGTGTGCTCCTCTGCATCCTACCCTCCAGTTCTCCCCTTGGCATTAAAGGAAACCTCACAACATAGACCAGACAGATGTTGCAATTGAATACTTCACCTCACTGTCTCGGGAGGAGGTGGGTAGCACATAATCTCCTGCCTGCGTGGTGTTTCAAGCACAAAAATACGAAATCAGCCAAAGACACAATGAGATATATCACCATAATAATTTAACATTAGGAACACTTTGCATATGTCTGTCAGAGCAGAGGATGGTTTCCTTGCTGGGCTTATGCCTTGCTCTTACATGGAAGAGGAGATAGTTTGGTGCAGAATGGGGCCCAAGGCATCCTTCATTGAGCCTGGACCCACCAAAAGTCAGTCTTATTCAGCAAGGTGTTTTCTGCTTATTTTGTCAAAGGCTGTTTTGCAGAGCACCACTCTACTTTGTCTTTCTCCTGCTCTCAACCTTCTCAGTCCGACCTAATTTTCAGGAACTGTGTCCCTCTGATGCCCTCTCCAGGCACACTTCTGTGCATCTGCAATTACCCGTGCTCTTGCACTCGCAGCCTCCTCTGGGTTCTCCTTCTGTGTATCTCCCATCAGGAGAAAACTACTATGATTTTCAAGCCCAGAAGAAGATATTAGGATTTTAGTTCTGGGGTTTTTTTTATTTTCCAGTACCAGTTCTCCTGTTTTTCTTTCCACTATCTACAACTCTAACTCCTCAGAGAAGAAAGAAATTGCATAATTCCTCTCATCTCAGAAGGATTCTGTACTTCCCCACCACACACTCTCTCATCACTAGAGGTAAATGCAGTGACTGCGGGCAGGGTACATAGAGCACTAAGGGCAAACCAGATCAGTGGTGCAGTGAGGGAAAAATATGACCTGCCTGAAGGAAGAGAAGCTCAGCTTTGAGTAACTGGAGAAGCAGTCCTTAACATTACTGTCTCTGAAGAGAGCATTGACCAAAAGGTCTGGCCAACATTTTTTTGTGTGATTCAGCATTAGACTAATTTTTAAGGTCAAAATAAGAGTATTGCTGAGGGAAATTCAGATACTTGGATGATTAGGGGTTTGCTTTCTTATTTCTTTCCATCATCACAGCCACAATAGATGCGGACCAGGTGCAGCCTCCATGAACTTTTCTTTAGTGGGTTTGGGTTTGGTGCAGCCTCCATGAACTTTTCTTTAGTGGGTTTGGGTTTTATGAGTAGAACACATACATGGCAACTGACATGCCTAGCCATAGATTTTCACTTCTGTGAGTCGTTTACTTCCCCTTTCTCATTTTGCTGCTAACTTCTTGTGGGGGCAAAAGGAACTGGGTCATTTGCTCACAGTTCTGAATCTGCAGAGTTTCTTAGCACTTGCAAATCCCAGACAAGTGGTCATGTGCTGTAGAAACCTGCTTAACATCTCACATTCATGCTGGGTGCACTGAGCTTGCTGAGCATGCAGAAATACATTTCACAGTGACAACACAGGAAACCAAGTGCAACCTGGGTATACATGGATTCTTTATCTATAAAACTGTGTATAAATTCTGAGTAGTTTGATGGACACAGTGCACAAGTTTACCAGTTTTCTGCTTCACACAGCACCTATAGATTCACAAAAATCTATAATAATCTACCAAAGAGAAAACTATTTGCTTTTCTAATCCCATTTTAGAATGTCAAATCTGACATCAATTTCACCTTCTGTCCTACTTTGCTTCATGCCAAAAAGACCTTTCCTGCAATGTCTAGAATATTGACCACTCGCCTTTGCTAAATAACTTAATAGTGGCTCAATTAATTCCCTTCATAATTCATCTTTCCACTGCTTTGACCAGTTTTGTTCTTGGTGCCTTAGAAATATGCCTGCCATTGCTAGAATTCTGGTCCTACATGCTTATTTCACAAAATTTCTATTGCTGCTAAAATGACAGGCACAGGGTACCCTGCAGGGTATCCTACTCAGAGGATCAATGGTGTCTTGCCTCTTCGAACAATGGCAGTAGGAGCATTCAAGCAGAGACCACATGACTTTTCAGGAGGGAAAGCCAGCCTGCAAGAGCACGAAGCTACTGGCCTGCTCAAGAGGCATGGAGAGAGGGGGCAGGAGTCTCTGCAGGAACAGGCAGCCATAGGAACCAGACTCAGCCTATCTGCCAAGTCTACCACTTTTAACATTTGAATTGTTGGCAGGTACGAAGCCAAAGCATGGTTTCAAGAGCACTTGTAACACCCTGGACTTCTCTAACACCTCCGATGTTCACTGACAGCTCTCATTAAATTAATCCCTATAAAGCAGTGGGGATTTGAACAATTTTGCCACTCTCTCACAGGTGTTACACCACTACTTCACCACCATTAAGAAGCCTGGCCACCCAGTCTCTTGTCCCAGAAAAACCAAATATTTGAAAAAAAATCCCATCAACAGAATTCTAGGAAAAACAGGGTTGCCCAGGGAAGTCTAACCGACGGCTAATTCTCATGGACTCAGAATAAACAGAGACCTACAAGAAGCCATCATAAAATTAGCGTTTTCATGGAAACTGAAGGAGGCATGTTCTTATAAAATTTAAAACAGTTACAGTTATGGGATGTATCCATTCCTTTAGAAGGAAAGTTTTCCATGCAATGATTTAAACTTTGTAGTTGAATTTTGGTTTTTAAGTTTCTCACAGGTAATGTTTGTATGTCATTCAGACTGGGTCCTTAGGCTGTCAGTGAACATGTTGCCTTGGTTAAACCATTTCTGCCTTTGGACGGAAATAAAAATCTATTCACCACCATTGTCAAGCTAAAAATGTTTAGACTCTGCTTAAACTCCAAAAATTACTTCATAAAAGTATTTTCTGCCAAGAGATCATGAGGTAAAATTAATGACATTAAATTATTTGCCTGTCTTCTCCTTTTGCCTCTGTAATGCCAAACTGTCCTTCACTATAACACACATCATCAGAAAAGCAGCTAGAAATAAACTTGAGAAAGTCCTGTTGTGATAAGATGATGAGACACAAGGGATTCTGGAGACTATGACTCGTCTGCAGTGATGGCAGAAAGATCCTACATTCACCTTGCCAGAATCTTTTTCTGAAATAACTGACCCCTTTATTTTACACAATAAAGCTCAGTTGCATCTGAGAAATCTTATTAGCCACGAGGTACTAATCAAAAATAGCCTGAAAGTGTAATATTCTCTGTCCAAGAACATGACCCCTTCAGACAAGTTATCATGGAACATGGAACATGGACAACTCACCAAATAAACTTCTGTGCTGCTGACCCCAGGAAAGCCAGACATAATATAGAATATATGCAGTCACTTCTTGTTGGTACTAAAGACAATTTTCATAACTAATCAAACAGCAAAAGTTTCATTTTCAAGTATGCCTTTTACTGTAGACTGTGTCCTATTTAAAGGTTTAGAAACCTTGCTCAGGGGCCTTTTAAGGTATTTTGTTTAGGTGCGGTGCTTAGCGCAGGACCTCACATGCAGGTATCTTAGCCTTTAGGTGTTATATGATCTATACCAAAATTTGGATTCACCAGCTAAAGAGAGAAAAACCACTTAAAATCACCGTTTTCACAGCTTAAAGCAGAACTTTTCCAGCTGTCAGCTTCTCAAAAATATTCATTTCAAGGAATAACAAAAGTCAAATTTTTCTTCCTCAGTAAAGAAGAAATATTGTTATTTAAGTATATTTTTAATTCTTAGAAGATCTGAGGACCTCGAGTTTAAAAAAAAAACAACTGGATGGAGTTAACCTGCTTAGACTATGGTTAAACTGTAATTGGATTTTGGGGATTAGATTTTAAATGTTTCACATAGTCCAGGCAGAGATAGTCAGCATATAAACACTCTTTGCTGACTATAAAAGCCAGGTTGGAGAATTTTCATTGCATTTTACTTTTGACCCAACACAAAGCAAGACCAAAACACTTTCTCACTTGGGGCAAAACCCATGAAAACAATCTCAGCCAAATCACTGCAATTAGAGGCAGAATATAACCCACAATTCCAAAATCCATAATCCACGGATTTTGTGAAATATGAAATAATTTTAATAATTGCCAGTTATTAGCCTTAAGCTTCTTAAAGTGGGTATGATTCTAAATAAAAGTCTTTTGTTTCATTTTCATTTGACCCTTGTAGATGCTGTGTGGGAGATCACAAAAACATATGATGGACATTAATCATGTTAATATTGATTCTCTTGGAGCTAGAAGAATGTAAAAAAATTTGGTAATCTTGTATCTTTGGAAATAAAGCAATGGTAAAATCTTCAGTGGTTTACGTGCAAAAGCACATTTGAAATGTAAAGGGGCAAAGGCATCTGTGTTGAAATAAGCATATGCAAATCCAAGAAGAACAAAGGTTTACGTGAGTAATATTTCAGATCAAAAGCCTGGACCATTTTTAACTCTTAATAGCCCATTAGTTTACATATTTGTATCAAAAACTAATTTAGATCAAGTCCTTTTAACTATGTGTTTAATTTAAATGTCTGAACATAACAAAATATCTGAAAAAAATAAGGGAAAAATCCATGCTTTATCCTACATAGATGGTGGCTTTCTGGTCAGTCTAAAATCACTGGCAGCTGTTTGAGGGAGCCTTCTCCTCTTTTAGACATCCCTACTCCTGAATACATGACTTTTTTTTTTTTTTTTAATTTGGAAATGATCACCATGATGGAAAACCATCTAGTCTTCCCTTGTTTTGCAGTACTATCACAACATTTCAGGTATATGCAGCTTATCAACCCCAAGATTGCTACAATTGGGAGTGAAAAACTCATCAAAGCTTTTTAGGTTACCAAAATGACAACTGGAATGAAATATTGTTGTCGTAAAATGGAATTGTGCGGGGGTTTTAGTAGTCACCTGATACAGAGCAAGTTCCTTCTCTCAAACTGTCCTGAAGACACCTGTGCTCTCCTGCACTGGGGAATTTATGAAGGATTCAGAGCAGGAACACTGGCTGAGGCAGGAAGCACTTTCTCTTGACCAATTTACCATTGTATTAAAGTTGCTTTTGTCAACCCAGTATCAAAAAGATTTTTAATTTTTTTATTGCTAGCACCCTCAGAACAATCAGTGCAATCACAATTACTTTGACAGGCGTGCTGGAATTGGAGTAGGCAGAAAACGGCCTTAATGTGAATCTTCTACAAAGCAGCTGTTAGTGTGTAGTAACAAGACTCTGAATAAATGGCAGCTACATAACTTCCCCTAATCAGATTGGAGCAATCAGCTTGAAAAATTTTCCCATATGTTGAAGAGTGGAGCTTAGGCCTAGGGTTATGGCAGGGACACAGGCCATAGTAAGGTTACAAAGTCTGGCTACAATTAAACACTCACTGCAGAAATTGTGATGATGCTTCGGGGAGCTATTGCACTTTAGCCATTTGTAATTGCACGTTCGGAAATTACTCACTCTAAAATTACTCGGGGCCCAGTTACACGGTTTACAAACATATGTTCTCAGAGAGAGGGAAAAACATTATCCTTCCAGTGGGCACCATTTATAGATTTTTTTATGGTTATTAATGAAATGTAACTTTGCGAGATTGTTTACTAATAAGTGCAGGTGATTTTGGTAGGTTCTATTTATCATTAATTGAATTATTAGGGCACATTTCTGCCTAGTAGGGGCAAATGCTTTTAATGTTCTGGTTTAATGCCTCTCCTGTCAGCACTCATTGAGTAAACCAGGCAGAGCATTTCTCCTTAGTAGAGGTGTTTCCTAGTTCTTTACAGACTGTACCACACTTCTGTGGGTCACATTATCCATGGCAGGATATGTGGGCTGGCACCTGATCTGTGTATCAGTGCTGCCACTTCAGATACATTTTAGGGCTGATAAAGTGTGAAAGTTATGTAGGAAATTAGCATTAGCACAAGCTTTGTAATTATACAGCTTTTTTATGAATTTAATGAAGAAAGACAAGGCCTTCAGGGTGTCTCTTTCTACTGGTACTTAATACAAGGAAAATTTCCATTATGTTCCAAAGCCTGTCCTTCCTGCATTTCCCAAGCCTGGGAAACAGACAGTGAGCTCAACGTGCTTTGCAGTTCTAGAGAACAAGATGTACTGGTGACTGACAGCACTAATGATGTTTCCCATTTATTGAATGTGAAAGGATAAGTGTAGGGAGCCAAGGATGTTCATGTGTTCAAAGGGGGATGATCAGCAAACCAACATGAGGTAAGCATCATTTTAGAAAGTGCAATCCACACACTTTTCAAATGCACCTGGTTCGCACACGGTTTCAGCAAGATGGAGAGGTATAGTGCTAGGTATACTGTTTGAAGACTTCACTCTGTACAGTAAGACCTCTAGTAGTTTCCTAACAATGTTTTGCACAAAGAATCCAGGATGATAATCTATATCTGATAGGAGGTTCTAAAAGTGAGATAACTTTTCCAGTGCTGTGGGCCACTGTAAAGATCTGCAGTGTTGTCTGATGACAGAAGCTGAATGCAAAAACATACAAGTGAACAGCTACATCATTTGCTTTAAACAGAGTAGATATGATTCCCCATGTTTTTGTTTGTTTTAGCTTCCAATAGGAAGTGCAAAGTTATGTAATTCAGGGAGGAATTCAGAAAACAAATTGCTCTCCTGTAGGTGAAAGAAGTTAAACGAGCAGTCTTCCTCAACTCCATGCATAGTCAGGAAATAGAATTTGTCTCTTTGAGAAAGCAGCTTAAACCTGCTGCTCTGAATGGACATGGTTTAGCATTGGAGCACATTCGGGGCTGGGATAACACCTCAGAATGTGTGCACTTTCCCATGAGCAAAGGGACTCCCTGTGAGTACCTGTTTCTCCCTTGCTCCATGTGTAAAATATGTTCCTCTCACACTCACAAGTGTTTTTCCAAGTGGTATACACTAATGTAGTATCCTGCTGTTGGATTTAGGATGTTTCAGTCCACCCCTTTCTGTTTTGAAGCAAGTAGAGTTAAATCTTAAATCCTTCAAATATGAATTATATTAATTAGTCCAAATGTTTTGTTTTGGCTCTCTTTTCACAAGAATTTTTAAAAATAATTTCACAAGCCTCTTATGCAAAAAGAACTTGTTTTATCTTGTTTGTGTTTTCTCACATGGGACTTTTTTTGTTATCCTTCTCAGTCTATGGGCTGAGATACAGTAGGTGGGCAGGATGCCATTATAAAGTCTGTATTAACAGAATATTGATACTGATTGCTACACTTTTATTAAAGCTGAAGATACTAGCTTTGGATTTCAGTTTCATTTGTAAGTACATGTTGTGTAACAGGATTGTTCATGCTGTTTTCTGGAGAAATAGCATTAAAGGACACTGCCCTTTATCCCTTCATAAATGCATAACAAGTTAATGTGAAAATTCTTTTATTCTTTTGGGAAAAATTAAAAAGATTCCTACTAAGATTATACTTTTAATTTAGAATATTACTTTGGAAAATTATTGGGCTTGTTTCCTTTTCAATCTTTCTTTCCTTTTACTATTGTGAAAAGGATATGAAGAAAAGTAATTCAGATTTTGCCAAAGTATCTTAAATCTCTGTTTGGTGAGAAAATCCAAACACAAAAGTATATTTTTATCTTTCAACTGTGCTTGTTTAATTTTCACATCATTCTGATGCTAATACAAGAAAAGGGGTGACATAAATAGTGAAAACTTCAGTGTAGACAGCTTTCTGGCTCAGAAGCCATTTCCAGGACATGTCGAGCACACAGAGCACTGTTGATGGCTTCTGGAGCCAGGCAGCTGTCTACACTAGGGCTCACTCTCCTGTTAATACCAGGCTAGTGGAATCAGTGCCTCTTCAGATTTTAATCAAACTACCTGAAATGTTGCTGAATACTGTGTGAGCTGGGGGACAGAAGGACTCAAATTGTTTTCAGCACTGTTCAGACGCAGTCACTGTTGACACCAGTCGTCAGCAGTGAGTACTTTCCTAGGGTACGTGAGGCCATAATGTCCTCACAGCTTGAAAATCATTCATTCTCACAACACCCACACATTATTCTTCATGTGGTACATTTTCTTGGGGGAAAAAAAGAAAGAGATGGTCCAAATAAAACAATTCTTGCATTAAAAAAACATGGCTATTCACAGAGGCTGTAGAAGTGTACTTATTTGTGCATTGGTTATAGAGATTTGAAAACTTAAAGAGACAGCCACAGCCTGTGGTTGTTAGATATATGGATTTCTCTCTCCCTCCTAGAGAAAAGAAAACACTTATTTTCAGCTTAATAATTGTTTTTGGAACTTAGCTGTAATTGTGCATATTCATTGAAAGGGAGTGGAAGGAGAGTGGTATAGTAACCTGTCACCTGAGAGCCCCAAATGTAAATGAGACTCTTAGAAAGAAAGCATAGCTATCAGTCCTATTATCCATCACTGAGGTGTTAAGGTTAAAATGTATCCCCCTTGGTACCATGTCTAGTATTTGTGTAATGTGAGGAAAGTGCAGAGCTAGACCATAACCTGATTCGCCGGTACTTATCCACACAAAGCTTTTCAACACCCTGGATATGTGCCAGCAGTAGAAAACAGGGCTATTTCTAGCAGAATGAAGCATATTGAGTGACACAAGCAGAGCCACACATGCGTATACATGGACTATTCTCATCTTGGGATCATTCCTCCTTCAGAACTACTTTACCGTTTGGTTTTGCCCAGCCACTAAGTTCTTTGACCAGCTACTGAGGACCTCCTAGCTCCTCCACCTACAATCTCCCAGGCTCCTTCATTTGACCCCTCTAGACTGTATGGGCATTCGACATGACCCTCCAAGAGGAGGTAGAGCTGCCACCCATCTTGCTTATGGATCTCACGCGGTGCCCAATCAGAGCAGGGACAGTAACTCTGCAGATGTACTTGGCAGTCATGTCATTTCAGGGAGTTCCAAAGACTGTGGAAGGCCAAAAGTAAACTTGAGGCAAGTCTGTGCGTGCAGGGTAGTGGCTTCTGTTTGCATAGCATGAAGACCATGCAAGTTTAATGTACAACATTCCACTAATGATTTGAATAGTTCATAGAAAATGTAATATCCGGGGGTGGGAGAGAAAGAGAGAAAGAAAGAAAGAGAGAAAGGAAGGAAGGAAGGAAAGAGAGAAAGAAAGGAAGGAAGGAAGGAAGGAAGGAAGACAGAGAGAGAGAAAGAGAGAAAGAAAGAGAGAAAGAGAGAGAGAAAGAAGAAAGAAAAGAAAGAAAGAAAGAGGGAAAGAAAGAAAGAAAGAAAAAGAAAGAAAGAGAAAGAAAGTCAGTCTAAGGAAATTCTGACTTTACATAATAGTGAGAAAATTTACAGTTGGTTAAAATTCCACAGTTTTGACTCCAGTGCGGCTGAATGTGTTAAAACTAGTGGGACCCACAACCACAGCTTTCATTAAAACTATCGGAAAAGCAAAGCAAAATGGTGGTAAAAATAGCTACATTCACAGACGTCTTGTCTACCCTGTGGCTCCCATCAGTGGAAATTTTTTTCTTATTTGCACACTTCCGCAAATCAAATCAGAACTATAGCACGGACATGAGGTATTTACAACCATGTTAGAAGGGCCAACCACTTCTTAGAATGGTACATTTCTAGAGTTTAGACAAGACTTAAGGAATTGAACTAGCAATGAAAATGAATCCATGGTTGATCATAAAACTTCTGAAATGGTACCGAAGAGTTCTGTCTGGTCTGCCATACTCCTTGCTTTTATTTCCAACTTATTCAATGGAACCTCTTACTGCAAGAGATTCATACATATTTCTGTATGTGATTCACCTTAGTGTGACTCAGTTGAGAGTTTTATGTGAGTAAAACCTGCAGGAGGATGGTTTACCCTTATAATAGTGTCAGTTCCTACAGCTATCACATTTAAAAATTAGAAAGATTAAAAATGTATAGGTATCTTAGTTTTCATTCATAGGTCCTGCCACTCTGGGAAGATCTTGACAACTAAACATACAAAAAGTTTCAGTGTCTATAGGTCAGTGCTTCAGTCTGTTGATTAGAGAAAAAAAAACTATGAAACAAAATACCTTCCTAAACTTGCACAGACACCTAAATTTCTTCAAGAAAAATGTGCAGTTGTATTTGCCTAATTACCACTTTCACAAAGGCAAAATGCTATTCAGCTCTTCAGATGACTTCATGGCCAGCACATAAAACATTTATTCCATTTTATTGCAATTGCTCCAATTTCTGAGAAACAGAGGTTGAAACTTTCTCTTTTATAATAATAGGAAAGGATGTTGAGTAGAGATTTTCCCACTAAGTTGTCCAGAGTCTTTAATAAGTTAGTGTATCTTGTCTGCTTATATAATGTACTGAACTATATTTCCCCTGGTGTACTCTTCAAATGTCAGGTTAGTTCTGTGTTGTGTAAGTAGAGGAAAGATTAAGAAGCAAAATCTGTCCACAAATGAGAGCTGGTTACCTCTACTTGCATGTGAAGTTCATGTGTTTCAAGCACTAAAACGCCATCATATCTCAGCTGCCCAGGATCTGTTTGGATTCCCCCAGCAAAGTGGACAGCTGTTGCTCCTTTCACAAGGAGATGGTTTCTCAGTGGACTTTTACTTAGATACCCCTGTTATCTTGGGCTTTTTTCTTATAAGAGCAACAACCTGGATCAATGCTACTAAGAATTTTACGAAGATGAATGATGCAGGCAAGTCTCACAACACAAACTATCATTCAGCACTAACAGTGCAAAGGATATTTGTGGGCAGTGTTAGGACTTGCAGTAGAGTTTTTGGCACCCTGACAATATACATACATTCCTCTCAGGTGTCCCCTTTCATCCCTCTTTCATTCATAGGACTCTTCTAAGCTAGGACAACTATCAGGCTCCAGATCTCTGTCCTGGGTGATATTTACCTCTACCGCTCTCTCTGGGGAGTCCATGGTGAAGGTGACGTGAGACCAGTAGCTGAGGTGATACCAGAGCAGAAAGGTGCAGTCTCCCTAGTGGTGGAAACCTGTGAGCTCCACCATCAGTAGGGTAGCACACATTAATACATTAATACAATTATCATTAATACAAGCTGGCGATGAGGCCTCAACAGCACTCTGTCATTCTGTGCTGTCCACCACATAGACTGTCACCTTGCTCTCACCTCCTCTCAGGACAGGACTCATGTGCCAGTTGAATATATACTTTTTTTCCCCTTTAAAATCCTGGTTTCTCTTCTCACTTCAGAGCAATAATAACTTCAAAGGATTTACACAAGAGACACCAATGATAGGCTCTGGTTGAAGCTGCTGACTTCAGCAAAGACACTGAAGGTCTTAAGGCTTAAGTTCTCTGTGCTAATACATTAATGATAATTCAATATTTACAGCGTGAAAGCTTGAGCCTCTTTTTTTTTTAAGGAAAACAACACATATTGTGCATCGTAGGTTGATATCAAAATCTTTCTAAGCTGATTGCAGCTATGTGTTATCGATACAACTCTAAAACTTAAAGGGGTTTTTTTGTAATATTTTATCACCAGTAGAAGAAAGGGCCAAATTCTGCTTGCTTTGTGGCAGCCAATATTCTTCTTAAAGTTACCAAAACATAGCAAAACTCAAAGGGTTGCTAGTAGGCAAAACAACTCCTTTGTAAACTGTATGCCTGCTGGAATGTTTGAGTTACCTGAGCACTCCAGAAGAATGTGAATTGAGAAGCTTTGCAGTGGGAGCGCTCCCTGCCCTTCCACAGAGACAGCGTGACACAGAGGCAGCAATACGCCTTCCACTACACTGTTCTCAACCACAGTGCAGTAGCTGTAGAGGAAAAAATTTATTTCCTGTCCCTTTGGTTGACAGAATTTCAGTCACAGCTGCCAGCAATAACTGGAAGTGTTATGGCAATTTCAGACGTAGCCCCACAGTCACAGTGAGTATCAGTTGGCATGAACTCACATAGTCACCTATCATCACCCCATAGTCCTCTTCTTTGTGATAATAATAAGCAAAGACTTGACAAGTGAGGAAGGAGGCTGCAGAACTGAGAGAGCTGGAGATGGTCTTTTCTCCAATACCATTTATTCGAGTGACTTTGCCTAACCATAGGCACTGCACTGAGGTACTTAGGAGCATCAGGGGAGAGGCTACCTGAGACTGTACATTTCTACAAAAGGGTAGTTGCAGTACTATCTTAGACGTCTCAGTTAAGCATCTAAAATAGGTGAAATAAATTCAGACCTTAATGGGCAGACAGAGCTCCCTCACCCACTGTTTGTTGCTAATATTTAAAATATAGAGAATAAAATTTCACTGCCTCAAAGGGGAATTGTGTGTATACCTACAAGAAGGATGGTGACATGTTTAGGGACTGCAGTATTAGAGACTACAGGAGCACAATTAAGTGGTTACTTATTTTTACTTAGCTGTGTTGCCATCAGCAGCAAAGCAGAAGAGAATGATTAGTTCCCTCTTTTTTCATAATCTATGTTTTAATTCAAGTTTGTCTTTTTTTTTTTTTTTTCCCTGACAGCAACATTTCTTTTCCCCTTTTCTTTCAAAGCTTCCATAAGACAATAAGAGTGTCACAGATCATACTGGGCAGAATTCAAATTGAGGTCTCTGAGATGCTGCAAGTGGCATTTAAACTTTGATTATCAGCTTGTTCAACTTCTGTTATTCTTTATTTCACAGTAGGTGAAAAGAAAGTAGTCTGAGTAAAAAGTGCTTTATGTAAAATATTTCACAAAATCCCTTGTACAATTAAATGATGAATTTTCCTATGTTGACTCTGTTCTCAACCAGGCAATGACTGCTTTGCAAATGGATATTTCCAATATTTGGGAGGAAGAGGCTCCTTGCAAAAGGCTTGTGTTAGAGTTCCATGTTTGGAAGCTAATTACTAGTCATAGGTTAATAATTCATAAAAAAAGTCATATTTGCTGAATATACCTATCCATTCATGGACTTTTTTTGTACAAACTGATTTTGTCAAATATATTCATTATTTAAAAAAGCATTCATTATTCTGCAAGGTCTTGAACAGCACGTAGATTATGCATTGTTCATCTCTACCTAATTCTCAACATATTTTCAGGTGTAAAATTGGGGTTACGTGATATACATTCCTATGTCCTGGCTAGATGAGAATCAGCTTATTTAAACAAATGCTTGCAATTACCAGTTTCTCTCTCATTCTGTAAAAATTCTGTAGTCTATCTGTCTATATATTTTCTATATAACAACTAAAAACAACTACAAAAAGTCATGAGCTTAATTGAACCCTCCCCAGCACAGAAGACTGCAATTTTTTTGTTTACTGCAGAACTGGTCTAAGGATCATAACATTAAGGCTTTAAAAAGAAAGGAAATAGCACCTAGTCGATATAAGTCAGAGGGTGAACAGCGTCTTTATCTGATTATGAATTCACTACAGAGAGGAAAAAGAAGCAGAAAGCATTTTATTTTCATCTGCATTTTTTTGGTGTTCTTGTCAATATTTACTTCCAGCTCTGGCAAAACAAATAATAATCCCACTTCACCCTTATATAATTTGATATATAACTTCAAAACATTGGCCCTGTTCTCTTACTAAAGTATGAAGGATATAATTTTCTAACACAGATATTCTATGATGTTCATATAACCATCCACAGTCCAAGTTTCTGAATGGAAATCTAAAAGTGCATGTCCAAGGTTTCCATAGCATAGCGATCTGTAAACTGTGCTTAATATTAAGATTTTAAAGAATCCTCAATTACTTTCATATCAATACTGAGGAATGCGCTAATGAGCTTTTCTGAAATTGGAATTAACTTTGAGACACTCAGAAAGTGAGTAAGACATTACCTGGGGAAATTTTACTGAAATGAAGATGACATGATAATGTCATCTTTTCACTAAATGAAATTATCTATGTCATTAGAAAAATACATGCTTTTGTGTTGAACAGCTTTCTGATGTTATCTGTACAATACAAAAACCTACTTTTTGCTTACTTAAAAGAGAGCAGATAATTCTTCTTCTTGGCTCATTTATGTACCATGAATCATATCCTATTTGCTATACAAAGTTACAGTTCAGGGAAGGGGCAGACAGCAAGACAAGAAGAGTAGGAAATGATCCAAATAATCATTAGTTAGTCCCTGGGTGGAAAAATCAGAAATGCAAAAAGGATCAGTTTCATAAGCTAAAAACTGTAGACCACATAGTGCCAGAGAACTCCTGCTGTTTCATGAAAAGCTAGCAGACCCCGTGGACGTAGAGCTATCAGCACTTATGATTATGTTCTTTGCAAGCAGTGAACCACCTACAATTCTAAAGAAAAATGGTAATGGCAAGCAAATACATGTATCATATAGCCCAGCTGTATTTGTAAGTCATACTTTTCTAGACAAAAGGATATAAGTACCTCCTCCAAGTGCTGTTAGCCCACAAGAGCCTAGGTCACAAAAAAGGGAGTCATCCTCACCTTTGAGGATGAGTTCACAGAATCACAGAATATGTTGTGTTTAAAGGGACCCACAAGGATCATCGAGTCCAACTCTTAGCCCTGCACAGGACCATCCTCAAGTCACACCATGTGCCCGAGAGTATTGTCCAAATGCTTCTTGAACTCTGTCAGGCTTGGTGTTGTGACCACTTTTCTGGGGAGCCTGTTGCAGTACCCAACCACCCTCCAGGTGAAGAACCTTTTTCTAATATCCAGTCTAAACTTCCCCTGACACAACTTCAGGCCGTTCTCTTGGGCCCTGTCGCTGGTCACCACAGGGAAGAGATCAGTGCCTGCCCCTTCCTTCACGAGGAAGTTGTAGACTGCAGTGAAGTCTCCCCTCAGTCTTTGGACACTTTTTAATAGCTTAACATTTTTCTTATATTGTGGTGCCAAAACTGCACACAGAGTGTGCACTGCACTGCACTGCAGAGCAGAGCAGGACAATTCTCTCCCTCAACTGGCTGGCAATGATTTGCCTGATGCCCCCCAGGACACAGTTGGCCCTCCTGGCTGCCAGGGCACTGCTGATTCACATTCAACTTGCCATTGACCAGGACCCCCAGGTCCCTTTCCATGGCACTGCTTTCCAGCATGTCTTTCCCCAGCCTGTGTGGACATCCAGGGTCGCCCCATCCCAGGTGCAGAATCCAGCACTTTCCCCTGTCGAACTTCATATGGTTGGTGATTGCCCAGCCCTCTAATTCCTCAAGGTCTCTCTGCAGGGCCTCCCTGCCTTCAGGGGAGTCAACAGCTCCTCTCAGTTTTGTGTCATCTGCAAACTTGCTTAGTATCCCTTACAGTCCTGCATTCCAGTCATTTATGAAGATGTTGAAGAGCACAGGGCCCAAGATGCTGAAGGACACAGAGTCAGTAATAAAACAACATTAAAGTTAATAAAATATATTGATGATAATGATCTACCACAATATTGCAACAATATAAAGTCATTGCATGTTAGACTTCATTGTAGTGGTTAAATGTGAATTAAACACTATGCTGAAAGGTGATGGTCATCCAGGTCTCTGAAAAAAGTTAGCTTGTTAAATCTAGCGAACACTATAAAGTTTAGGAAAATCATGAAAATTATGGAAATTATGTGAATAGAGAAATGCACACAAGGAAGGTAAATGAAAATTAAATTTTTAAAAAACAGTTCATTAGTTCACCAAAAACTTGTATTCCATCTTCAAGACAGAGTTCGATTCTATGTAAAAATTCATCCCGATTCATGAATGATAGTAACTTCACATAATATTTATATATACATCCATATAACGTAACAACTACACATATGTGTGTTTAATTATTTTGTGGTTTGTATTAAATACATGTTTTCTGTTGAAGTATTTTATATTCAGAATAAAGGGCATAAAATAAGCAGTATAAGTTCATGTACTTCAGGACTAATAGCAAGAATTTCTGCTAAGGGCTAATCAGTTTCAAATAAGAGGGAAGGAGACAGACACAGGTGTGCCAATAGGGCTCCAATGAGACATATTTCTGTGTGTTTCCTCTTTGCCTTCAAACCATTCTGTAATGCAAAACCCCAGGAGCACTGTAGCATTAAAAATTTTTCTTGTTCAGATAGACAGACAGCTGGAGAGAACCCAGATTCAGACATGACAAGATACTCAGTTCTTGAGCTCCCCTATATCCCTAAAATGAACATAAGAGAATAGATGCCTGACTGGGTAGGACAGATGGTCAATCCAGCCTTGTCCTCTGTCTGCAGAAACAGCTATCAGATATGAAATACATAAGCCTGCCCCTCCATGGCAGACCATTTCCCTTACACTATCCCAGCTTCTGCAATCACTGGATTAGGGTTATTAGAGATTAGCTTCCACTCTAGTCCTTTTGACATCTGCTGATCACAAATTTGTCTCTTCTCTTTCTCAGTCGGCTGACTGAGAAAGATACGTATGTTCACTGTGGAAAAGCAGAGCTCAGAGAAGTGAGCAGAGCAGGCCAGGACCACTTCTTTGAGAACTCACAGGACTTTCTAGAACACCAAAAAATGACAAGTATAATGCCTATATATATATATATATATATATAAATATCTGTATACATATATATGTGTGTGTGTGTATGTACGTATATATTATTTTTTTAAGGAATTATAGATTCCTGGAAAAGTATCAGGGCAAGCAGGTTTTAAGCTGATAACAAGGAAAAGAGTAATAACCAACTCTGATCAAGAGAAACTAATTTCATTTTTTTTTGTTTTTATGACAAATCAACAGATTTTGACCTTATAGGAAAAGTAGACTCAATCTATCTTGACTTCAGTGGTACTTTGACTCGGTTGTTTACAGGTGATTTGCTGAACAAACTAGGGAAATATCAGGGGTGAAACAGTTATTGGATGGGGAACTTTACTGCAAGAGTGATTATAAACTGCCTACTGTCAAATCTGAGTCTCTGAAGGAGTCTGTCTAAAGTCAGGTACTGGTCCTTTTTTATGAATGACTTCAACAAAAGAATAGGAAATGTATTCATTGAGTCTTCAGATTAAGATAACTGGATAGGAATGCAACATGTTGGAGGTCACAGTTAAATTTTAAGATTGATAAACTGTTCAGGAAAAGAAATCAACGCATGATTCAGTAAAGAAAACTGCAGTCTTACACCCTGTATGGAATTAATCAAATAGTAGACGGAGAATGATCTGTGATTTCAGCGTATTATAAAATGATAAAAAATCAAATTTTAGAAATAAACTCTTATTTGTGTGAGTGTTAAGAAACTTACTACCTAAATAATCAGATTCTAAAGCAGTCTCCCAGATGGAAGAATGAGATAAAAAATAATATAATGTTACTCATTTAACCTGTCTATTTCAGTCAACTCAATAGTTAAATGGAGATAGCAATATTAAATTAGCTCATCAGAATATCATGTGGTTTAATTATGTAAATCTTTCAACACTACTTGATCAAGAATATTTCTAAGTATTCTGACCTATTATATCATGCAATATATAGATGTATATATATCTATGTTAACTATAGTTACAGCTGTCATAACTCTGTTTCATGGTGCAACTCACTCCTGCTACACTGTGTAGACTCCTTGTCTTAGTGGTTAAGTTTCTTCTAAAACATAGGTTCTTTCTTACTGTAGTTTTTTACTTGCTGCACCTTTTTCCTTCATTACAAAGAATTAGAGATTGAAGTTTCTTTATTGTATGCTATGTATTTTGTCTGAGGCACTGGGTCCGATTTTGACATCTCTTCCACTTCAGTGATCTCTCAACTAAATGATAAACAGGGCTTTAAATCTGAATGTATGAATTAGCCACAGGGATTTTAAATAGACTTTTTGACCTACGACTGTAAAATTCTATGTATTGTTATACACCTCTCTGTGGGACCGTTTGATCACTTTATTATTTATAGATTAAAGAACATTGTTGCTAATTAATACTGTTCTAATTGTTGGCAGTGTATACGTGCTTGCTTTGATGTTTTTTTTGATCCTGTATTTTGGGGATTTCACTTACTACTTTTTTTTGGATGATTTGGGATTTTGGAACCTGCATTTTCAAGCCCTTGTTTCATTTTCTTATTACCGAGGCCTCCTCTTTTCTAACTTCATTGCTTCTCATCATGCAATTCCTTTTTCTTTTTAATCGAATCTTATGAAATGGGGCAGCCTCAATTAATTTCTCAACACTACACAAGTAGATTCATTTTTCATTGTCTTTTGAAAAAATGTATTAGTACAAAGGTTAATATTTAGTTACCTATATCACATTAGCCTTCTATTGTAGCTTGTTAAGAGGAATGCAGTTAATGCAATACAGTGCTTTCAGGCTAATCATTAAAGGCAAGCTAGAAGTCTGCTAACATTTAAGTTGGTTCCTCTGATGAAGTAGTTTTCCTACAATCTCTTGGATGCACACTTTTCATATTCTCAGCGAACAGAGGCAAAAAATAGGAATTTCTCTCTGACTCTCTGCCAGATGAGCATATGACTACTTAAGGTCAGACTGCATGATTAAATCAGTTCCTACTGACCTTAAACTCTGTGAATGATTCAATCAAAAATCCCAGGTTTTGAATGCCTTGAATAGAAACCTTTGAGTTTAGCATATTACTAAGATGTTATTAAGATGTATAGTTATTACACAGACTTTTGCATTACAATTTATGCCTATTAAGTAATGTGTTTCACTAATTCATTATGACCAACACGAGTTAATTGCAATGTTGTTGGTGGCTTTGTTTCTTCTTTTTTTTGTTTTATTTAATGATCAGCAGAAATTCAAGTTTTTAAACAGAAAAAACCCACTTTACTTCTGTTTTCATGATAAAATTCTACACCTACCATCCAATACCAGAATTCATACTCATCACAAACACTCTTAATTTTTTGCACTTGGAGAGAATGTGATACCACATTTTTAAAAATACAAAAATAATTGTACATAATATCTCAAACAGGGATATTATAAGGCATTAGGCAGTCAACTACAGTTAAATTATAATTAGTTCCATTGTGAGTTTCAGCTTCAAAGAAACCTAAAACTTCTAAGAAAAAATTCAGCTGACTCTACCAAGCTTTGCCTATATGCTATGGCCTAGATCCACTAAAAGAATTAGGAGCCTAACAGCCATTGTAAACATTTAAGTCCAAAATGTAGATCTTCAAAGCCCCAGGTGAGCTGCTTCCTCACCCCAGGGAAGATGGTTGTGTTCCCATGGCACCTAAGTTTCTGCTAATAATGTTCTCTAGAAATATAAGACCACATCCAGAAAGACAGGTAGGTGTCTCTAGCAGGAATTAGGAAAAAAATTATTTGTCAGTATGCCAAACTGTAACCCTGAAAAGCTCCATTAAGATACCACCTGACCTGGCAGGCACTGATCACACTCCCTGAAAGTTTCTGCAGGAAACATAAAACTTCTGTCTATGCAAGTGTCCTGATGTGACTCAGTTTTGATCTTTGTCTTAGCTAATGCTTATGTATAATCAGCATCCATAAATTTGCTTTTCACTAGTTAAATTTTCTGAGGATACGTCTTCACTGCTAGCTAAGAGGTAGAAGGAATGACTCTGTGCATAGTCCACACAGTATTGTTAGGATGATCCCTGGGCTCTGCTTCGGACCACTCCTAGTACCTTTCCACCAGCACATGGTTCTGGAGTCAGCCTGCACACTCTCAAACAGCAGTGTAGGCAATACTGCACTTTGTCAAGGAGAGAGTTGGAAGCTGAGGCAAAATGCTTGCAGTGGCATCTTATGGGGCTGCCTATGCAGCACACTGGATTTCACAGAAAACATTTTGGAATCCTATCCCATCTCACACTGAATACAGAGTTAGGGGATCTAACTCAGACCTGGAGATCCCATGAAAGAGAAGAGTCACAGAGCATTAGGTGGAGGTCCATGTAACTACATTTGATTTACCATTTGACAAAACAAAAGTTCTATATTCTCTCATCCTGTGAAACTCTGCTCAGTTTCTACTAAGAGTAAAAATCAAGTCAGGACCAATCTGAAAAATTTTAATGGGTCTCTAAGATAGGCAGAATTCATGTGGGTTTGACTTTTATTTCCTTTGCATGGATCTGCAGATGATCTGCAGAAGCAGTGGAAGTGGTGAAAGGTAGAGATGTCAAATGCAAAGGATGAAGTCATAATCTCAGAGAATAAAATGTAGAAACCCCCTGGAAAGACCCAGAATTTAATTCCCATTTTCATAGACCTTCCTCACTGACATCCAGCCTTCACCGTGTCAGCTTCTCATTCTAGAAATCTGTGCTCAACTTTTTTTCCCAGGAATTTTTGTGGGGTGCATCTACTCAGACTTAAATTGCCAAAATACTTTTTAAAGTACTCCTCCATTTGATTTAGTCCATGAGGAAAACACAAAAGCTCTTCATTTCTGTGGGAAGTGAGAGTGTAGAACACAGTAAAGAGAAGAGTCCCATGACAATGAACAGTATTAATGATTAATGTTCTCGCCTGCAAAAATTGTCTCTAATTTTCACTCCTTTAAGTCTAGAAAGTCAGTTTAAATTAAATACTTTCATTTTATTTTTGGTGTAGGAAAAAATGGCTTGCTTATTTTTAGTGGGGTACTCTGATTGCTGATTATGCTCTAACAGAAATGGAATTTAATTTTTTTTAGTATTACACATTTACTCACTGACACCAGCAGTTCCTCCAAAAAATGGTAAAAGTTTGATCCTTTTCCAAGATGCCAGAGTTAATAAATGGAGGGACTCTGGCTGAACTCTAGTCCCATTGAAGCTTATAAGAAAACAGTTAGAGAGGTTAATAAGAGCAAACCTAGGACAGTGTTGAAGGCACTTGCAGATCTCTTATTACTTACACAACATTCTCATTTAGTTGATTTTGCTTATAAAAATGGAAAATTATTTTAATATTCTAAACTTTAAGGAATAGAGCTCCAGTTTCCAATACAGTAAAAATCATACACCACTGTTTCATCTCTTCTGCTTACATAAGACTCCTCATATTTATAGTCTTGTTATAATTTGGAGAATTCTCAGAATGGCTTAAATTAAAATCTTTCACATTTTAATTTTTTTTAAGTAAAGAGGAATGCACAGGCTTTTCTAGGCTAAACCTTGTAACTAATAAAACATCAAAGAAAGATGATGAAAGAGATACAAAGATAGTATATGTAAATGCTACCAAGTGATCGTAGGTTATAAGAGGAATTTAGTATAGCAAAGATTTGGAATTGCCAACTGAGATTTAAAAAAATGAACCACTAAAATCTTACCTCTAGATACACTAAGGAGCTTTAACTATGTATTTCCCTCTAGAATCCTTGGAAGTTGCCTAAATACACCTCTGCTTCGCTTTCTAAATTTAAGGCTGGTGTGCACTTCCCTGCATACGTTCTGCCAAAGGTGTTCCAGACTCGCCTCTGTGGTGTGTTCCTTCCACCGATGGATCCCCAAAAAGCTGCCTCCAATGGCACTGTATGGGGCTCATGTTCAGCCAAGGTAGCCGAGTACCAAGAGCTTCCGTGTTTCTGGAGATTCTCCATCTGCCCCTAAGCTCATGGGGAAAATCAGCAGAAATCTGCTGAGGGTAAACTGAGTAACTTCCAGCTTTGCTGTGTGATTGCACTGATCCAAGTCCTCCACTATTAGGCAGTCATCAATCATTTTTCCACCTCACTTATGGCCAAATTCCACTCTCAGATGTGCATTCACAAATCCCGTTGACGTCAGCAGTTAGTGGTTTACCAAAGGAGAAGAATTTAACTCTTTATAAAGTTTTCTCCACTTTCTGAAGGTCCTTTTTGCCTTTCCTGAGGCAATCATCTTTCCCCTAGATTTAGATTTAAATTCAAATGTCATAAAACATTAAAAAGGCTGACATTGCTGCTCTCAGTATCATCTCACTGAGCTGATAAAAAACTTTCTAAAGCTGATGGTGTTCCCTTTGCATTCCCGTTTTCATTTGTAAGATACCATGATAGGGAACAGGGTATGCTGGCAAACTTAGATTTACAGAAAGTTCATCTCATGTCTTGAGAGTTGCTAAAAAAAATCAAGGAAAAGCGTCTGTTTAAAGGGAAAAAAGATATTAACATTCTTCATTTCAGGGTACCTTGCTATAAGATCTCAAGTCATCCAAAGGGCCATGTCATTAGGGACTAGGCTGTTTTTTAAAAATACAGGCTAATTTTGTGTGTCTGATGTAGGCTAGGAACTAAATGATCTTCCTGAACACTTAATTCTTTGGTGTATTTTTGAGGGCTAGGATGTGCCCTGGTGAGACCACTGGTGTTTTAGAGACAAATATATTCCAGTCCTGATAGTCACAATTTTGTTTTGTCGGAGTCTTTCTTCTCAAGCTAGAAATGAAAATGTTCTTTATTTTCAAAAGTCTCCTGGCAAGCTTTTAAGTTCACTCTCAACAGTGCAATTTATTGCTATTTCAACAATTTCAAACAAAATTTGGAGCTTACTCTAGGATGCACACCTGAAGCAGTAAGATGCTCATCTTCAGATATCAGCTATTCCTACCAAGTAGCATTACTGGCTTGTAAAATGTAGTCCTGCAGAACTGGGTCACTAGGACAAGTCAGTCTTTCCCTAGGATGTCCTGCAAATTCTCAGAGGTCACAAAGTGTTTCATGGGGCACCATCAGTCTCTGTGAGGAAGAAAAGAAAAGGAACAAAAGGAGAAGAAAAATAAGGATTTGGTCATTCACAGCTCCCTTCAGGAATCTGGATTTTTTCTCTTCCAACACAACTTTCTATTAGCTGAACCTGATTCAGAGCCAACTGCTGAATCCTCACACTGTAGGCTGCAGCTCAGCTGCACAGTAGTATCTTTACATCTGTGCCAGCTAGGGTTATTACTGAGTTTTATAACTTCTGCTATAAATAAAGCCTTGTCATCTAAGCGTTCAATTTAAATACCTCTCAGTTATTTTTGAACACTGGAAGTTAATAATAAATATCATCTTTGTTTTCTAATTTTTTTACTGAGTTGATTTAAATGCTCTTGACAGCTCCAATCCAATCCTCCCATCCAAGCTGACAAGCATGACATGCATCTCTGCATACAAGCTCTCAATTATGCATAATCCAATGTTTTCTAGGGTTTTAATTGAATCACTAGTCTCAAACTTGTTATTTTTAATTTACAACATTTGATTTCTGACACCGGCCCCTCTATGTCATAAATTATGCAGGCAAGAGCCTTAGTTGTGTGGGTGATTAAAAAAAACTAATTAGGCATGATTAAAAAAAAATAAAACAGAGACCTCTTAAATATGTGCATGTTACCATATAAGAGAGGCTTATTTCACTGGAAATGCCTGGGTGATTTTTTTTTTTTAAGAGATTATGTTCAGTTCAGTACAATTTGATTGATTTTGACAGAAATGAAAGAAAATGTAGGATTTTTTCTTCCTGCATATATACTAGAAATTGCATTACATGCCCGTTGATGTGAATTTCTCCCACAGCTCATTGAATGTAATTTTGTTAAGTGGGCAGGAAAATGAATATGAAGAAAACTGAATAGAATCCAACATTTTCCTTGGCACCAGTAGCAAAGTGAGACATGGCATACATAGATATAAATATATGTATATATATACATGAGGCACAATTAGAGGTATTAACCTTTTACGTCTCAGCTAATAACAGCAAGAAGGAAAATGCACAGAATGTTAAACACCACTGAAAGGTAGATAGCAGAGGAATGATGTGCCTGCAAAGGCTATACCACTACAGAAGTAAATTAAAGGAAAAGAATTATTTTCTCTTTAATGAATTAAAGAAGTTACAAATGTACTTGCTACATGAACTTGCAGATGTTTATCATTATTATTCACTAACAGCTTAAATCTGGCTATTTTAAATACACTCTGTCAAAAAGAGCATAATCTCCCCACTTTTTAGCATGTTCTTATTCCAAAAATCCTGCAAAAAAATGTGGAAGAAACATTGCTTCCCACCAGCTGTGCTACAGGATCTTTGTACTCTGAGCCTTAAATGAGTGCACGATGGACATACACAGTACAGCTGCTCTATCCTGCTAAATCAGGCTATGAATGAACTAGGGAGTTGCTTCATCACAAACTTCCAGTTCAGGAAAGAATTTAAATTTATACTCAATGTTGGACCGGTATGTAGCTCCAGCAATGCTGCTCTTCCACTCACATATAATCGTATGCTTATAGAGTTTTCTGGATTAGGACCAAAGACTCGGATGGAGGTGCCTGAGGAAGAGCTGGCAGATCTGTTAGTCCTAACACCCTTAACAGCTTTAAAAATTCATGGTGCTGATTGAAAATCCAGGATGATCAGCTGATCCTCAACAAAATTCACTGTGAATTCTGAATCCGAGATGATGTTTCACATGCATCCAGACAGAAGGCATTTCACAACAGGGGTCTTTTCAATTACTTTTCAACTACTATGTCCCCAGAAACATGTCATTTAATAGCTCTTATCCATTCCCCATGAAGAGGTCCCATAAGAATATTGGAAAGGTCTGAGGGGAGATCAAAACGAAGGGCTGAGCCCTCATTATTTTTCTGCAGTGGACAAAGCTACTTTGTCTGATCTTTACTAACATTTGTAAGACCACCAACAAGCAGAAGCTGCCAAGCAAAAGCAAGAGAAAAATCCACCCCTCCAGTTCAGCCATCCTGAGGTGCCACTATGGGACAGAAGGGTCCTGAGGGAATGTGACAAGTAGGAGTTGTGGAGCATCACAATTCTTGGCACATCATCTTCATAAGTGTCCTCAGCTGCTGTCTGCTGCTTCAAATGGTTAGGGGAGACACTGTAATGCAAACTGGTTGAATTTTTTTAAAATTCAAGATGCTTGTTATTAAGCTATAAAGAAAAGCTTAAATGTTTGTCAATATATTTAAATTGATGCCCAAACAGCTTTTGTTTGGATCAAGAAATATGAGTATTTGGACATGTAAGAAAGGAGGTCTGAACTCTCTTCAAAATAAACCTCTTGCAAGTCCTGAGAAAGACTTGGAATGTGCCTAACAATGGAATTGGTGATGAACTGAGAATAGAATTATATCATGATCAAATGTTTCATCTTTTCCTTCCTGAAGGCCTGCCTGAACTGGTCAGAGATCTGTTTCAAAATTTGGAAAATGCTTTTATTCCCTAAGAAGAAATCAGGTGTAAAATCTAAGGCCTATCTGCAATCTCAAATGTTAGAAGAGATACCAAACTACAAATATTGAAGGTAGAATAGATATGCTATAATCCTATTCATGTTTTCATATCTGTCCTCTAAATTTAAATTGTGTTCAGTTACCATGCACAGTCTAAAAAGCTCTACTAGAAATGCACAATGCTTTTGCAAATCCAAATTCTATTTAAAGAGGATCCTCTAACATAAATAGATCTAACCAAATTTTTTTTTTTTTTTTACCAACAAACTCTAAGGTTTCACTCAATAGAGAGAGGGTATGTTGCAGAAGGGATAATTAGAGATGAAACCACGATTTTTCAAAAAGCTCTTCAACCACTGTGGTCAAAGCAGTTATAAATCTCCTAAGGCCTGTATTATAGCTGGCCTTTGTATTAGTGCACAGGGATAAGTGAAATAGGCAAGGGAGAAACAGCTTCCTTCTCTTGGGTAGCTTGCTCTCAAAGACTTAACAAAACAAAAATAAAACAGTAGACGTGCTATAAAAATAATGGAGTTTGTGGAGAATTTGAAAGTAGCCATAATTTTTTTAAAACAGCCTTCAACCAGAAAGGTCCTAAAATAAAAAATAAAACTTAAAACAAACCAAGGTTTAAGACTGGATCAGCTTCAATGTTTTAATATAATAGGTAAACCCACATCATCCAAAGATCTTAATAAATCTGTCAGGTACTTTAAACTTTAAACTAGATAGGTTTGTAATTGCAAAGAGTCTTACTTAGTTTAATTCTTGTAATAATTAGAAACCTTTCTCTAATTTCTCTGTGGGCTCTCTCTAAACAAATGTTCTGTTTCCTACTTTTCCCTTCGCATAAATAGCTCTTCTCCCTCTCTTGTCATTAATGTTTGGATATACTTTAGGATAGCTGTCCTATTTTCCCACAGTTTTGCTTTTGCCAAATTTGGTTACTCTGTTCCTCTTTCTTTGACTGAAACAATTATTCAAATGACCTAACCTACATCATCTCTGTCCTCTTATATATGCCCTCATATAAACTCATATATATACAAATGAATGTCTACATATACATAGGTGGATGAGAGGCTGGACATGAGCTGGCAATGTAATCTTGCAGTCCAGAAAGCCAGTTGTGTCCTGGGCTGCATTAAAAGCAGCATGGCCAGCAGGACTAGGGAGGTGACTATGCCCCTCTACTCTGCTCTGGTGAGACCCCACCTGGAGTACTGCATCCAGCTCTGGGATCCTCAGCACAGGAAAGAAAAGTCCAACAGGTGGGCCACCAAGATGATTAGAGGATTGGAGCGCCTCTCCTATGAGGAAAAGCTAAGAGAATTGGAACTGTTCAGCCTGGAAAAGCGGAGGCTACATAATTGTGGTCCTCCAGGAGGTCCTCCTGAAGGGACCCTATGAGAAAGATGAAGAGAAACTTTTTACAAGGACATGTAGTGACAGGAAAACAGGGAATGTCTTCAAACTTAAAGAGAGTAGATTTAGACTAGATATTAAGAAGAAATTCTTTACTCTGAGGATGGTGTTAAGATCCAGTTACTAAAATTATTAGAGAGATGCCTCTGCCTGAATTAAAGTGCAAGCAAGACCATATGCCTGAAGTCAGTAGTATGGATTTTATTTCACGCTAAATGTGAGGTAGAAAGAGATAGAAAGAAATAGGAAAAGGGGGGGGAGGGAAGGCGGGGAGAGAAAGAGAGTGGCAGAGAGACAGATTAAGTAGAAAAACACACCACTCGTGGATGCTGACAGCGTCCCATTGGTCCTTTTTTAATGGTCTTCTCAGTGGTGGGAGTCCCACGAAACTCAGAGTTCAGTGGATTAATACAGGTTCAGGCTAGGTGGGAACGCCCAGGTACCTTCCTAGGGGAAAGGAGGAGGAGTAGTTTTACACTGTCTCTTGCAACAAACTCCGGATTTGGGGGTCTTTGATGGTTTATGACCCCTTCTAAGACGTGACAGCTGCCTCTCACATGGTGCAGTTGAGCCAGTTCTGCCCCATCGGACCTTCCCTGGAGGAGGAGTTTTCAAGTTGTGTAATGCAGGGCAGTCACCATGATAAAAAGCACCGCCCAGTCTCCGCAGGGTCTGCTTCTTATCTGGCTTGTAGCCTCCCCCTCGGGGGGTGGGGGTGGGTTGCGAACCTGGCCTCAGCAAAGCACCCTGGCCTTCACAAATGGGAGAGTGTTTTGAGTCATTAACCATTAAGAGTCCAGCCTCTCACGGGAGGGGGAGGGTGTGCAAACCTGGTCTCAGCAAATCGGTCTGTAGGCTTCTCCTCCCATCAAACCCAGCCAGAGCTGATTTTCAACACAGCTGCTGAGTTTGGCTTTCTTTGTGGATACATTCTTCTCCTTAGACCTGAGATAACTGGACAACAGTATTACTTCTATCTCAAGTTGCCACAATTCACAGTCCAAATTGCAGTCAGGAAGCATATTAGGGTGGGAAGTGGGTTTCTGTGGTCACAAATCAGCAGTTGCTTCTTCACACAGTTTGCTTCCATGGACAAAAGTCCTTCTGTGATTTTAACAATGTTTAAGCCATTAACCACAACATTTCATTCTCTCACAGCTAGTGAGGCACTGGAACAGGTTGCCCATAGTAGTTGTGGATGTCCCATCCTTGAAAATATTCAAGGCTGGATTGAATGCAGCTTTGAGCAACCTGGTCTCCTGAAAGATGTCCCTGCCCATGGCAGGGGGGTTGGAACTAGATAATCTTGATCTTTAAGGTTCCTTCCAATCCAAGCCATCCTAAGATTCTGTGATTACTACAGGTTTTTTTCTTTTCCCTTTACAATTCCTTTTTCTAGCTTTGCTTTATCTTATCGTTTTTATTTAATCTCTTTCACCATGATTCATCTCAATCTAATTGAGATGTCTACAGTGTCATTTAATACATCTGAACTAGTTATCCTAAATTGGTGTTTTTATGATGTGATTCTTCTGATCTCTCCCAGACTTTTACGTGAATAAATGAGTTGTATAACTGAAAAAAACGCTTGTTTCTCCCTTACTGTGAAAAGAATATAGTGTGAGTAACCCAGATATAAACATACATTGTACATATATGTATTTGGCCAGAATCATCCCACCCAATAACAATCTGGCCTTTCAGTCACAGTCTTCTTCAGGAGTAAAGCTTTGGGAGCCCTCTTAAGCTCTCTACTTACTCCCAATGCCTGTTGGGGCATACTCATCCAATTGTCTTTTCAGCTGTTCCTTGCAGTTGGTCAAATGTGGGTCTCATTTCCTCACAGCAAATCTACCTTTAAATATGAGAAAAGAAAATAACACTTTTCTTCAGTTAGCCTAGAATTGAAACTAGGTATTCACTTAGATACTATTTTCCCCTTCCTGCTCAGAAAGGGTATTCACTTCAATGAGAAGCTTTTTTAGAAGGCTCTAAATAAAAGCAGATGCTTGTTTGAAGTCCCTGGGTCACAAATTCATGTTGTTACTTCCTTGGCAGCATAAACTAGAAGGATGCATATGTAAGAAAATCCACATATAATGTCCATGTCATTAACACCTTACATTCAGGTATTATTTCCAGGAGAAAGTACTGTTCTGAAATTCTGTGCCTCCTTGTACACAGCTGCTGACAAATGACTACTGAGAGATAGAGTAATCAGTTCATATGATAAAGCTGTAGATACAGGTAAACAACATCCACATCCTTTCCCTCATCCTCTAAGTGGGTCACTCATGAGCTCAAAATCAGGCAAATCACTCATGGGACAATTTTATAGAAATGCATGTGTTTCTGAGTGGGTTAAACAAGATCATTAATAAAGACTATCCATACCCAAATCTATGACCTGGAGGCTTCTGAGTGAGATGAGTTTATTCTATCATATTGAATAGTCAGTGCATGTACATTTTTAGTTGCAAGATCGACACCCATTTTTGTGCCACATTTGCTTGTTCATTATTTACCCACCTGTTTCATCATGTCTTCAGCTGTTGGCCTACTATTATATTCCATACAGAATCTTGCACTTCAGAAGTGTACATTTCCTAGGGCCTCCAGTCAAGTGATAATGTAAAAACAATATGTGTTCTGGTTTAACCCCAGCTAGCAGCTAAGCCTCACTCAGCTGCTTGTTCACTCACCCCACAGTGAGATGGGAAGAGAATTGGAAAAGCTAGAAAACTCATTGGTTGAGATAAAGATAGTTTAATAAATAAAGCAAAAGCTGTACATGCAAGCAAAGCAAAGCAAGGAATTCATTCACAGCTTCCCATGGGCAGGCAGTCGTTCAGCCATCTCCAGGAAAGCGGGGCTCCATCACACACAATGGTGGCTTGGGAAGACAAACACCAACGCTCCAAACATCCCCCCTTTCCTTCTTGTTCCCCCATTTTTATGTGCCAAGCATGATGCCATATGGTCTGGGATATCCCTTTGCTCAACTCGGGTCAGCTGTCCTGGCTGTGTCCCCTCTCAACACATTGTTCACACCCCAGCCTTCTCGGTGGTGGGGTGAGAGGCAGAAAAGGACTTGACTAAAGACAAATAAAGAAAACATCCCCATGCTATCTCCATCCCTAGAAATGTATAAGGCCAGATTGGATGGAACTCTGAGCAATCTGGTCTAGTGAAAGGTGTCCCTGCCCATGGCAGGAAGGTTGGAATTAGATGACCTTTAAGGTCCCATACAACCCAGGCCATTCTATGATTCTATGATTCTGTGTACACTCTTCTGTTGGATCCCAAAATATAATATCTGCAGAAAGAAGCTTAATGGGTCAATGCAGTAAACCTTGGAAAACAGGGGCTGAGAGGAATCCTGTGACCTGAAAGACTGGACCCTCCTCACAAGACCTGTTAAAGTTCAACCTTATGGATTAACCTGGCTCCTGCAGCAAAATAAGAAAGGACTTTGAGATGATTGTATCAGACCATGTTTAAACCCCTTAATCCTTTTCCCCCCATGTAATCCTGATTGAGGGAAATATTAGCCCATTGGGTAACTGTAGTAAAAACTTGTATAATTCCCTAATTAACATAGCTCATCCTCCTCATTAACATGTCTAAATCCCAAGGCCCTTAAATTGTGTTTGCGTGTTCAATAAAGTATCCCAGATTCTACCCCATACCTGGAATCACTTAGTTATTGACTCCCTACTCTCTTCCAAGCCCAAATACAAAACACTGCCCCACACCAGCTACTGTGAAGAAAATTAACTATACCCCAGCCATAACCATCACAATGGGAAAGAAGTTAATTTCCATTGAAGAATCCAAACAAAAATGTGATCAGATTAGATTTCAACTGAGTGTCTGCAGTTAGCTCTTCTGCATAATTTTGCTCTTGTAAAACTGCATCATGGCATTCTATGGTGGAGATAAGGGAGACTGGCTTTGGTGCCATGTTAAGAAAATTACTGAGAAAAACATAGAACTTACATCCACTTCTGTGGATGTGATCTCAGGTGATCAGGTCTGTGATCTCACCTTTACTATGGCATACAAGTCAAATACCGTATCTTTTTGTAAGAATTGTTTCCATTTTGCTAGGCATTTGTTTGTCTCATGAGCTCTGTGTACAGAATTTGTTCTCTGTATGAGAACATAGGCAAAGAATGGTCATTTCAAGAAAAAAGAAAAAAAGCTTGGCCAATGCAAATAACAATAACTAAATTAACAATGAAGAATAACTAAAAGACCTTTCTCTGTGTTTCTTCAATGAGAATTTGGGTGCCCACGTTACTGTTACTTGAACACAATGTAGGGCAAAGTCCCTTCTAATGAAGATACTTTAAAGAGAATGAAATCAGTCCTAATAGACCTTTCTTTTCTGTGATGAGAACGAAGACTGTGGAAGCTAAATGCTCTGAATTGCTTGAGTTATTCTGGAATAAACCACCCACAACTCCAGAACTTGTTAGCTGTGTAAACCTGTCAGTCATGATCAGCAAATTGTTAAACATTAGAATACAGAAGAGTATAGCTTTGATACACAAGCCCTTGATATAGGTGCTGCGACTTCAACACCAAAGATATATGTTTCTGCAAGCATGTGAGATGAAATTTTATACCAAAAAGCCTACACTATTATTCCTTGAAGACTTCTCAGCAAGGATTAGAATATACATATTTCATGCAAAAATCAGACATAAAAACCAAAACGGCTCTTATTTATGAGTAGGGAAATTCAAAACCTAGAGCTGCAACCTTTACTTAATGCCAAGGCCATGAAAATGCAATGATCTACAGAAATTCACACTTTTGTCTCTGGGGGCATTGTTACAGGCTCAAAAAAAGTCAAATTGCTGTTACTTGAGCTTGCAAATAATTTATACCTACCATTTGTCTCATAGTCCTAACATTTGCCTGCTGTGCTGACCATCTACTCATGGATGTAACTTGCAGCAATCATGTGCTTGACACAGTCACCAGGAGAGAAAAATGTGTTATTTTAGAGTATTTGAAATGTCCAGGACTTATCTACCAAGCAAAAACTACAAGCTCATACACTGAAAAAAATTATTTTTTTCAAAGTATTATATCATGAGGTATCGAGTAATTTTATCAAAGATTATAACACTACTATGTAACAAGGAATCTCTGCTCTGATTGTCACTAATTTAATTCCTCCTAGGAGTTAAATATGTATACAAAATCTTTTAAGAAAGAATGTGCCAACACCAGTTCTCCACATTAAATGTAAGCATGAAAGTACACATTTTACAAACATTATTCTTATTATTGCCATTTCTGATATTTTAATGCTTTAAATATTAACTTTTCACATCCTTTTCAATCATAAATAACAGAATATTTTAGTCAACAAGAACTGAAATATATTTGCAACCTGGTCTTATCATGATCAACTATACTGCAACACACATTTTTCTGATGTCTTATATACAATTTCCCACAGTTTTTGGGGAGGGAAAATTTAAATTAAATATATCATGCAGTGAAATCTACACTTTTCTGTACCTATGATTTCCCTTTTCATTGCAGCAAAACTGCTGCAAAATCCAAGCTGAAATCTGAATTAGAATTATCTCAGTTAAACAAGGGCTATTTATAATCACTCCAACATTTTCAAACCTTTGGCCAAAGGGACAAATGTGTCAGCATTTTTCTTCTTTAAATTTATGTCATAGACCTTAGACAGAAAAAAAGAAAAACACATTAGATCTTCTAGTTCATCCTGACAATCTCCGTATCTATCATCTCATCTTGGGAAAGTACTGTAGACAGCCTCTGGGTGTTCTCTACATATAATATTGGCAGAATAGGGCACAAAGTTTTTGTTTTCTTACTACACATCACCAAAATAAACAAACAAAATCCCTCTGATATGAAACTAAACGAAAAGAGAACTACAACTAGCTGACCTAAAAAAGATCTGCAGGAGCTGTGTATCAACTGAGTTTTCTACCCTTTCACTATTCAT
The DNA here is from genome assembly GCF_001604755.1 of Lepidothrix coronata. Classification (NCBI taxonomy): domain Eukaryota; kingdom Metazoa; phylum Chordata; class Aves; order Passeriformes; family Pipridae; genus Lepidothrix; species Lepidothrix coronata. Next base: position 3,605 of record NW_016690534.1, on the reverse strand, counting down.
TTCTAACACAAAAGCTGATCTTAGTGAATTTGCAATGATGTCAGTCAGGGAAGTACAGTCCTATTTTTGGCACCAAGAGGAAAGAAGCATTAAACTTTCATATAATAAAATAGCAACATTAGGTTTAGAGAACATAAGAATCAAAATATTCTAATGTTTCCCTAGGTTCAGTTTAATTCATATATGTGCCGTCAGGAAAATAGTAACACGATCATAGTGTTGTGGAATTGGTTTTGTTCCACTCCTTCCCTTTCCCTGGCAAATTCGGAAAAGAAAATTGCTTCAAATCAAGAACACTAGTATTTCTTCTTTGTTATTCAAATGGAGACTGGGACTGCTGAAAACAATTTATTTCCACATACATTTCAATCATGCAATATCAAATTCTATGAACAAAAAAAAAGAGCCAAACCACAACATCTTCACATTTTAAAATCTTGAATATTTTTATTTGTCATGTGAAATACTGATTTTATTGACTGTCTCAAATTTTTGAGATCATAACCCCACTTCATTGTAGCACCAGTGAACCATAATTGTTGCTTAATCTCCTCAAAATGTTTAGTCTCACAAGGCAAAAATTATACAGACCTTTTGTTTGTAAAGAAGACTCATATTTACATCAATGGGAGTGAAATAAAGTTCTAGTATAGCTAAATTAATTCTTGAATATTACTTAAATTAAGAAATGTCTGGATTGTACAAAAACTTCTGTCTTTTGCTAATAGTATCACAAAAATTATTATTGTATATTCTGTGCAAAACACATGCAGACACTGCAGCTGAACAAAACAAACTCATCAATTACAAGTTTCCCTGCTGGTATACTCTGGAACTGGCGGGGTCTTGCACTCTGATAAAAACTCAGTATGCAATCTGAAAATTACCTTGGTATTTCATCAGAATCATGTGGCTTCTGGACCATCAAGAGGCAGGTTTCACACCTGAAGAGCACCTTGCTTAGCCCATATAATTTTTGCTTACCATTGAATGAGAAATTCATTCCTTGCTGGCAAAAGCTAAAAAGGCGATAAGGACCAGCATCCAAAGCCCTGTGAATTTAATAGAAAAATTCCCACTGGAATGAAGAGGCTGAGGAGAATCCAGCCCTGAGCAATTTACAGTATGTCTCTTGATTTGTATTTTAAGTCTAGTAGAGATGGAACGTAAAGTATTCATTGTACATATATTAGATATGTTTAATATAATTCCAAGGCACATCTTTGATTAAGGTATTGGAAATATATGAAAGCAAAATTAAAGTTATAATATAAAGCATGTACCCATTTATTTTAGTATATTCATGTGCATTCACTGATAATACTTTCCTGAAATTTCCAGACAGGCTTTAATAGAAAACAGTGATAAATGTCCCTTACTAGACACTCTCCACTGATCTCATACTAAAAAAATTGCAAAACACCAAAATACAAATTTACACCTCCAGTTTAACTTTGTCTTAAGACAACCAGATGTTGGAGCTTCAGTTCACACAGGCTTCTTTCCCACCAAATGTTTCTGAATGGCAATAGCTAACAAAAGTAAAGCAAGTCAGAATGCTTTTATGTTTTCTGTTTTCAGATGAGATATGTGTGATTAGGAAATAATGAAGTTACTACCAAAGGGTTTTACTGTAAACAATTGAAATAATGTTTATAAATTTTGCTAAACTAAAAAAAAAAAAAAAATCTGTACAGAAAGGATACAATCTTACTTCTGTAAACAGGAACAGTCTGTGACAAAGTTTGCTGAATGTCTCTCACAGAGTATATTCAACACTGTCGGTATATGAAGTTGCATTGTCCATATCAGTGAAGGTCTGGTGCTAACAGGGTTTCACTAAAAATTATACCTTTCATTCCAACTTTGAAGATTTCTATAAAAATTACAGATCTGTTCAGTCAGGTAAATCAAAACCTTTGCCAAAGAATATACCATGTTAGTACTCACACTCCATTCTTCTGAAAACAGAACATGCTAAATGCTCTCTAACATGACAGGCGAGGAGAGATCCAACAGGAGAGTTTCACAGTTTGCATGTGCTTTTATTCTCATAATTAAATACTGTGAAAAAGATAAATCATAATTGCATGTCTTGAAATCAAAGTGAAATCATTTTAAGTGAAATTATTTTTGCTCACTGTTATTATAATTATTGCGCAGTGTGGCAATAATTATAATGTTGCTTATCATCTTAATACATGGGTAATTTCATTCTGTTGATCAATTACCTTTTGGAATGTCTTAGACTTAGTCCCTTAATGGGGATTTTTTTGTGGTGTTGGTGGGGTTTGGAGCAGTATACCCACACAGTGGCATGTCAGTGCCTGAAGTTCTGAGCTACTGAGAGAGACACATGAAGGACTGGTGTGTCCCTCTAGGCCTCTGACTACAAGTGTTCTTTTTCCAATGACACCTTTGGCTGGACATACAGCCAAATATATTCCTCATTCCTAACCTTTGCCTCTCATATCAAGTCACAATCTAATGCATGAATGAGCTCCTTCTGCTCATTGCTGCAGTCTTATTGCAGTGCCAGGAACGAAGGCAGACAGTTCAGCTGTACCACCTAGCCCTCAGTAGACAGCAGTAGGTGTGACAGGCAGCACTATTAATTTCAAAAGCTGACAGAGAAGAATGGAGACAGTTGCTAAACACTGCAATGTCTTCAAAATATCTTCCCCATAGGCAAACAGTTATAAATGCTGTTTCCAGCACAAATCCACACCATAGCCCCATACTAGCTACTATGAAGAAATTAACTCTGCCTCAGTGAAAGCCAGCACACCTGGTTGTGTTCAGTTTACATGGCAAGGTTTTGGTAATGGGGACACTGCAGGGGTGGCTTCTGTGAGAAGACACCAGAAGCTGTCCCCCATATCAGACAGGGCCATCTTCAGCCAGCTGCAAATGGACTCACCACCAGCTTAAGCTGAGTCCATCAGCAACAAAGCTCTCCAAGGGTCATATTTTCTTCCTTCTCACATATAATACCACAGCTCTTGTGGTAGCTCTCAATATTATTATGTAAGACTTGAACTATTCTCAAACCATGGCCATTATCAAATGGGGCAAAAGAACTAAAAGTGGAAAGAAGCATTGTAATTCAATCTATAAATCCCATTTAAATAAAATATTGTTTCTGATGTTGATACAGCTGTTGATACAGACTTTATATTACATGTGTTTTACCAGTGATAACTCTTAAAATTATAACTGAATATTTAAAGCATATCTAGCTCATGTGGAATCATTTAAGTAGCTAAAATATGGCTTTCCTCAAAATGAATATAATCAAAGCTATAAATAAATAGATCTATAGTAGAAACTGACAATAGTAGTCCTGAAGATAATTTTGGGGCAATTAAAAGCTGATCCAAAACAAAATGACATTTTTATGTATGTGCAGTGTAGCCTGAATGTTGCTGTATCCTCTACATGCAAGGATTCTCTTTTTTTATTTGTGTTGCTGGGAAGCCACTCTAGGTAAGAGAGTTTATTCCCAAAGAAACTCAATAAATTCTGCCTTGTAGTTCTGCAGAGTTTCTTTGGTGATAACCATGTTAGCAAAATAAAAAAAAAAAAAACAAAAAAAACAAAAAAAA